>NC_084518.1:5380000-5680000 GCF_024500385.1 Phyllopteryx taeniolatus | reverse complement strand
TTTCCCACACCAGTGGTCCCAAGTCCTAACCTTTTGTCTTGTGTACGCCTTTACTCATACATGCTGATGATTCTCAAAAAGTAGAACACAACAGATTATTGAATGAAATTTTATCTCCTTAATTTGAACATTTGATTTGCAGGCATTGTCTCCTTTTTAACTCAAATTAAAAACAAAAATAAATAACATGTTGCCTTGAAAATAAATATTATTATCAGAATAATATGAAATAAAAATAAATAAACCTGCCCTTGTTTTATATAACTCTTATAATGTTTACTGAGTGTTATATGAACCCTCTCTTGAATCTAGAACAACTGGACGTTTCAGCCATTTATCCATATTTGCCTTGCGGCTGTTTTGATTTTGGCATGGCTGTGCCACAGGCTATTGTCTCCACAGGTAAACTAGCTGTAGCGCACAATTTTATTAACAAGCTTATGAAATGACTGAGAATATTTACTCATCATCTTGGAAATAAATTGTTTAGTATTTTCACGCATGGTTGGGAGGGTTACTTTATGTATTCCGATACAGTTATTTGTTACCTGTTAAAAATGTTGCGAGTAAGTCTGACTGGTTGTATTTACCCACTCGTGACGATCCAAACGACCGATTATCGAATCAATTTGATCTCTTCCTTCTTGTACTAACCCAAATTAATAATCCAACAAATGAAAAATCAAATTTGAATTATTTGAAAACTATCTGTAGCCCTCTTTAATTCCTGTTTGCTGTTTTTTGGAGGTCGCAGATTTAGTCACAATGTAGACAAAGCGGGCTGTGGGCACATTTTCCCACTGGGGAAAAAAGCAGTTGCCAAAACTTCTTTTGTTAGTTTAAAATGACTTACTTTATCCCTCGCCATGGGAAAAGTGTTTAAGGAGTTCTCAATGCTGAAAAAAAATGTACTCCACGCTGGCTGGCAACATTTTGTCTCCTACCAGCTAGGTAGCTTAGCTGCTAGTTAGCGGTAGCTCTTGTTAATCATGTGCCACGATGTGTTGAATGAATCTTGCATAACTATCCAATTCATCTGCCGTGGTTGCAGTCTGCCATGAACATTCGTGCAGCTACTCCTCACGGGACTCTTCGTTTTGGGGAGATTCTTTCCTCAGGGGAGAAGGCTCCATGATGCGTTGCATATTATACGCAACTGTCCAAATGCGCGCAGTAAATCAAAACGCGCTGGAAGCTAACAAGGACATGGCCGGATGACTTGATTCATTCCAGCTCCTGTCAGAATAAGATGCGTAAATTCATTGGCTTCCAGTTGAATGTGAACATTTTAATTCAATTTTTTTTAATTGGAATTCACAAATTGAATCAAATGGTGAATACATTCTTCTTAGCCCAAATAGTTAGTGATCCATGTACCATAATATTAAAGTAATGTAACTTGATTACTTACTTTTAAATACTTTAGGATTATCCAACTACCAAATGTGCTAAACAAATGACAAAAGAAATGAAATATCAATACAATATGTATTTATCTGGTCTTTTTGGTCTTATGAATGTTTAATATGCATGGTTTCGGAATGTAGGAGGAAGCTGGAGTACCCAGAATTCTAATCCAAAAGATTATTTTATTGCAGCTACATCTGCTTGGAATGGTGTTTAACTGTCACCTCAAACCAATGAAAAGCTTACTAGAACAGTGACTGTGAAAATACATCTTTACAGCATTTTAGTGGCAGTTGGTAATGTAGTTTTGACTATCTTAATTTTCCAATTTACAAATGCCACTGCAAGATTTACACTGAAGATAAGGTTTTGACTGTGAGCAATTCATTTAATTTTTTTATATGTTTTGACATGAACAAATGTAATTTTTGTTCCAAGTACAAGTAAAGCTAACACTAATTTTGCATTACAGGCCAATACTTGTAGTTTAACATTCTGGTCTTATCATAAAGCAGAGCTGACAAATGTTAGGGAGCATCCGTATTTTGTTACGGAAATTACTGCACCCTGACTCGTTATGGCCGTAACACCAATTGTTCTGGATATTGGGGGAGAAAAAAATACAGCGTCCGACATTACCGGCCAGTACGGCGCTGTGTCTGACCATCGTGACGAGGGAAGAAAAAAAGGCTCCTTGGGGGTACGCTATTTGAATGTAAGGTAATGTTCTTGACAAAATTTGGAAAATATGGAAATTCAGGCAAATTTGGACAAATTGTTTTGGAAGTGAATTTCTACAGGTTGGCAGCTATGGTAAAGCATACTTTGCTCTGCAGATAGTCCCCTTCAGTATTGGAACTTCAAGGTCAATTCCTTTGTTTTTGTTGTATACTGAAGACATTTGGGTTTCAGATCAAAAGAAGAATGAGACAAAAGTTCAGAATTCCAGCTTTTATTTCATTGTATTTACATCTAGATGTGCGAAAATACTCGGGACAGAGCACCTTTTGTTTGAACCAACTCACTTTTCAAGTGAGCAAAAGTATTGGAACATACATTATTAAATTAACTTAAAGTAAATGATATGTAATATCATTTAATATGTAAACTGCAAGCCTGCAACCCATTGACTTCACCAGACTGTTGAAGTCTTCATTTTAAATGCTTTTCCAGCCCTTTACTGCAGCCTCTTTCAGTTCGTTTGTTTCTGGGGGTTTCTCCCTTCAGTCTCCTCTTCAGGAGGTAAAATGCATGCGCTATTGGGTTAAGGTCCGGTGATTGACTTGGCCAGTCTCAGACCTTCCACTTTTTCCCCCTGATGAAGTCCTTGGCTGTGTTGGCAGTGTGTTTTGGGTCTTTGTCTTGTTGCATGATGCTTCTCCCGATTAGTTTGGATGCATTTTTTTTGTAAATTGCCAGACAAAATGGTTTTGTAGACTTCAAAATTCATTCTGCTGCCACCATTATGAGTTACATCATCAATAAACACTAGTGAGCCTCTTCCAGAAGCAGCCATGCAAACTCAAGCCATGACATTACCTCCACCATGCTTCACAGATGACCTTGTGTGTTTTGGATTATAAGCATATCCTTTCTTTCGCCATACTTTGGCCTTTTCATCACTTTGGTAGAGGTTAATCTTGGTCTCACCAGTCCATAAAACCTTGTTCCAAAACTTTTGTCTCATCTCTCTAGTTCTTTGCAAAATCCAATCTGGCCTTCCGATTCTTTTTGCTGATGAGTGGTTTGCATCTTGTGGTATGGCCTGTATATTTCTTCTCTCGTAGCCTTCTTCGAACAGTGGATTGTGATACCTTCACCCCTGCCCCGTGCAGGCTGGCATTGATGTCACTGACTTTTGTCTTTGGGTGTTTCTTCACAACTCTCACAATGTTTCTGTCATCAACTGCTGTTGATACCCTTGGCCGACCTGTTCGACGTCTATTGCTAATTACACCAGTAGTTTTTCTTTTTCAGAACATTCCAAATCGTCTTATTGGCTATGCCCAATGTTTTTGCAATGGCTCTTATCGATTTTTTTCCCCCTCTTCTCTCAGCTTCAAAATGGTTTGCTTTGCTTGCTCTCTAGTCTTCGTTTGCAGAACAGCCAATGCAGTTTTAACAGGTGAAACCCAGTCAAAAACACGCGCTATCTAACTTTTAAGCAATCAATCTAAAAGGCAACAACTGAGCAACTACAAACCCATTAATCACATGTTTCAATACTTTAGCTCACTTGAAAAGTGGGTGGGTTCCAACAAAAGGTGCTGTGTCTCGAGTTGTTTAAAACATGATGTAAATACCATGAAATAAAAGGTGGCATTCTGAACTTTTGTCTCATATTCGTTTGATCTGAAACCCAAATGTCTTCAGCCTACACCACGCGGAACTTCAGTCAAGTCAAATTGAGTGAGTGAAACAATAAAATACGTCTATACCAACATTGAGGCAGCTACGAAGTTCAACGGTGGGTTGCACTCTTGCACTTCACCAAAGGTCAAACTAGCAACTTTACATCACAATGAATTGGGACAAAATTCACAAAAACGTATCACAGTATCTCACACACTATCCTTGTGCTTCATCGGTGGGTAGGTAAAGGAATCAATGTTTTATAGTATTTAGTATTTAGATATATTATTAGATACTCCCAACTTTGTACTCTTACTCATAGAGCAAGCATATAGAATGATTGTTTAAACTTTATTCCCATGGGCTCACCACCTGTGGGAGGGGCCATAGGTGTCGGGTGCAGTGCGAGCTGGGCGGTGGCCAAAGGTAGGGACCTTGGCGATCCGATCCCCGGCTACAGAAGCTGGCTCTAGGGATGTGCAGTGTCTCCTCTCTGGCAGGGAAGGAGGCCAAGCTGGTGTGCGAGGTCGAGAAGTTCCGACTTGATATAGTCGGATTCGCCTCCACACACGGCTTGGGCTCTGGTACCAGTCCTCTTAAGAGGGATTGGACTCTCTTCCACTCTGGAGCAGGTGTGGGTATACTTATTGCCCCCCCCCACCCCCCTGGCTCGGCGCCTGTACGTTGGGGTTCACCCCGATGGACGAGAGGGTAGCCTCCCTCCGCCTTCAGGTGGGGGGACAGGTCCTGACTGTTGTTTGTGCCTATGCACCAAACAGCAGTTCAGAGTACCCACCTTTTGGAGTCCTTGGAGGGGGTGCTGGAGAGCGCTCCCGCTGGGGACTCAATCGTTCTGCTGGGGGACTTCAATGCTCACGTGGGGAATGACAGCGAGACCTGGAAGGGCGTGATTGAGAGGAACAGCCCCCCGATCAGAACCCGAGCGCTGTTCTCTCATTGGACTTCTGTGCTCATCACGGATTGTCCATAACGAACACTATGTTCAAGCATAAGGGTGTCCACACGTGCACTTGGCACCAGGACACCCTAGGTCGCAGTTCGATGATCGACTTTGTGGTCGTGCCATCGGACTTGCGGCTGCATGTCTTGGACACTCGGGCGACGAGAGGGGCGGAGCTGACAACTGATGACCACCTGGTGGTGAGTTGGCTCCGATGGTGGGGGAAGATGCCGGTCCGACGTGGCAGGCCCAAACGTATTGTGAGGGTCTGCTGGGAACGTCTGTCAGAATCCACTGTCAGGAGTTTCAACTCCCACCTCCGACAGAACTTTGCTCATGTTCCAGGGAGGTGGGGGACATCGAGTCAGAGTGGACCATGTTCCGCGCCTCCATTGCTGAGGTGGCCGACCGGAGCTGTGGCCGTAAGGTGGTCGGTGCCTGTCGTGGCGGCAATCCCCTAACCCATTGGTGGACACCAACGGTGAGGGATGCCGTCAAGCTGAAGGAGGAGTCCTTGCAGGCCTTTTTGGCCTGTGGCACTCCTGAGGCAGCTGATGGGTACCGGCTGGCTAAGCGAATGCAGATTTGGTGGTCGCTGAAGCAAAAACTCTGGTATGGGAGGAGTTTGGTGAGGCCATGGAGGAAGACTTCCGTACAGCTTTGAGGAAATTCTCGAATGTCTCAGGAGGGGGAAGCAGTGCACCATCAACACTGTGTATAGTGGAGATGGGGCGCTGCTGACCTCGACTCGGGACGTTGTGAGTCGGTGGGGAGAATACTTCGAAGACCTCCTCAATTCCACCGACACGCATTCCCATGAGGAAGCAGAGTCTGGGTTCTCTGAAGCGGACTCTCCTATCTCTGGGGTTGAGGTCACCGAGGTGATTAAAAAGCTCCTCGGTGGCATGTCCCTGGGGGTGGATGAGATTCGCCCAGAGTTCCTGAAGGCTCTGGATGTTGTGGGGCTGTCCTGGTTGACACGTCTCTGCAACATCGCGTGGACATCGGGGACTGTGCCTCTGGATTGACAGACTACGTCTTTTGGCTGGCCTGGGAACGCCTTGGGATCCCCCTGGAAGAGCTGAAGGCAGTGGCTGGGGAGAGGAAAGTCTGGGCGTCCCTGCTAAAGCTACTTCCCCCGCGACCCGACCTCGGATAAGTGGTAGAAAATGGATGGATGGATGTTTAAACTTTAGTCTTGGCAAATCTTGGCAAAACAATTGCACCTGTAAAGTTGCCACACAGACAAGATATACATTTGGAATATTTCTGCAGAGTTCGTGAAATATCAAAATGGACATTTTATCTTCAGTTAAAAAATACTCTGAATGGAAGGCCACGGTTTGCAGTACTCTCAAACGCCAGTGGGGGATGCCTTGCCTGCATGTTTAAATATTAAACAAATAGTTGATTGCTGTATTTGCATTCCGTTGTCGATCTGTCCCAGCTTGGTCTTCTCGGAGAGAGGGTCGCTATCTTCAAAAGAAGGAAAGGAGTCTTTTGAAGATGGGAGTCAAGATTTGATGGGAAGCTGCTAATTAGGTTAAGGTCCAGCAGGCGTACGCCAGGCGTCCTTTTAGTGACTGTCTCACAGCAGGGCGGCTTGGAAGAATGCAGCTTATCAAGTTGTGGGGGCGTCACCATGGCACCTCAGGTTGCGGGAGCATGTCTGCTACACAGTACACCATCATTGCAGCAGACCCTGCAATGTGACTATTGTGCACACGTACATTGACATGACATGACAATGCGCAAACTAAATGTCGTGCAGCCCTAATAATAACCTTTTGGATTAGAGTCGAAAAATAAATGTCTTTATTCTTCGTTAGGGTTAATGAAATTTTAAAATTTCAATGTCAACCCCCTTTACTATGGCTGTCAAGATTGTTGTATTTTGTAGCTTCTAACCAATATGGATTGTACTCTCCCCACATAGTTCTGTGGTAATGATGCCCAAGAAGCGCCAGGCCTTGGTGGAGTTTGAGGACATGAATGGATCCTCCAGTGCTGTTACATATGCAGCTGAGAACAAGGTTTACATTGCAGGGCACCCTGCCTTCATCAACTATTCCACTAGCCAAAAGATCTCGCGGCCAGGAGACTCAGACGACACCCGGAGTGTGAACAATGTGCTGCTACTCACCATTATAAACCCCATCTACCCCATCACCACGGTAATCTAAACTTCAAACCAGTGTAATACGAGTGGTTGTGTTTAATATAGTTTGCAGATACAACATTGAAATGCAGTAAAGGGCTCTGATAATTTTTTACATTTTTATGTGACAGTTATAAAGACTTGCTTTTTATATAATTTATTTTCCTTTTTTTGTTTGAAAGTGAACAATTTAACCGGTTTTGCTTTATGTATGGTTATTGAGCCATAAAATAAATATATTATTTTCATTATTGAAAATAAGGGTATCATTCCCACTCTGGTCCGATGTGGTAATTTAGAGGGGTACTTTGGGCATGCTAGGACTCAGGAGTGCTTTTTTAAAAATGATTCAAACTTTACCTCTACAGGATGTGTTGTACACCGTATGTAACAACTGTGGTCCTGTACAGCGGATCGTCATCTTCAGAAAGAATGGTGTTCAGGCCATGGTCGAATATCCTTTTGTATTCATGCTCTTTTTGTAGACATTGTTTATGTAGTCATTTGTGTAAATCTGCAATATCCTTCTTAATATTTTATGATTCATATTGACTGCTTTGAAAAAGGGTCATAACAACAAACCGGGTAGTGACCCAAGACATTTGCAAAGTACTCTCATACATGCAAATCAGTTGCCTTTCGGCGAAATTCGCCGTTTTGAACTCAAAGTAGGCCATTTACGTGAATCGTATAGATCCGATGAGTTTTTCGTACTCCTTGAATGCTGCCAGCTAGCGGTAACATTACTTTCACTCCGTTACAATTATATAAATGTCGCTCGATACTATTATTTCTCAATTATTGCTTATTCATTAACTATTTTGTGCGCAGACTATGACTTTGACTTCCGCATTGGGTGCTCTTTGTGGCAATCTAATTTAAGCGCTAATGACGTTTAAGTCTCGTTCACCAATCAAACGACAAAAGTTTTTTTTTTTGGGAGGACTACTTTTTACTTGAGTCACATTATTGTCAAGTAACAGTACTCTTACTTGAATACAATGTTTGGCTACTCTACCCACCTCGAGACATCTTCTATTGCTACTCTTACGTTTCAACATTTTTGCTCATCAGATCAGCCAGTGTCGTATTTGTTGCACTGGTCTTTTGTATTTTCGCGTTGAGGTGATATGAGTCGTGGCCCTGGTTGAGGTCCCAGCGGAACCGCGACGCGCATGTAACATCGGTGATAAGAGCCGATCCGCTAGTACATCTTGTATTAATTAGGAAACGCGCCTACAATTAACTAATTAGTTTGCGGATGTTAATGTTAAATGTGTAAAGCAACGGAGCAATGTTCGGGATTATGTCACAACACAGAATTAAGTAACTTCAAATTCTGAAATGGCCAATGGAAACAGAAAAATATTGTACTTTTTATTTTCCTGGAGGATGCATTTATGAATTGAAGGATGAATTAGCCTTTGAACTTGGTGATAGTGAAAAATGAAGTGAAACAGACAATGATTTTAGTCAATTCTTTCCCAGAATGCTTAAAGAGGAGGATGCTGTTCATGTGGCACAGCTTGCAGCAGGCATCAGCTGTAGGTGGAAAAGAGCCTGGCTCAATTTGGAGGTCAAAACAAAAATGCAAAGAGATGAGGCAAATTTAATTTGAATCTTAAATTTGTACATCAACATGCACTTGAGCGGTGTAAATAAATGTTTTTCTGGATGAAGAAAATTTGTTGATTTTGCCTTATTGTACTCTTCAGAGTCTTCCAGATTGCTTCATGTATGTTAAAATTAAAAACAATTATCTGCGGGGGCCTGGGGGATCCCCCCAGACCCCCACTCCAATGTTTTTGTTTTTTTTTGGTTCACCTTTTTCATGCCTTTGGTGTTTGCATATCTGACTCTACATATTAACTTTTCACTTCTTGTAGGTACCAAACATATTTCCCTTTATAGTGAGCTTCTGCTAACTGCAGTCAGTGACTCAGAATTGTTCATGTGCTCAAACATCACCTTAACTTACAGTTGCTACATTTGACTCAGTCCAGAGTGCCCAGAGGGCCAAAGCCTCGCTCAATGGGGCAGACATCTATTCTGGTTGCTGCACACTGAAGATTGAATATGCCAAGGTATGTGTAAAGCTTGAAATGTCATAATTAGTACAAGTAGAGATATTAGTGTTTCTTTTGTGACAAAATCCACAGCCAGCACGCCTAAATGTCTTCAAGAATGACCAGGACACATGGGACTACACTAATCCTAACCTGGGTGGCCAAGGTAGGTTTGTCACCATTCATTCCCCTTTCTACTTCCGCTTTACCTTTCATGCCACTAGTTTTAGATGTTAGGTCCCTCTACTGTGGGAATATTGCCTTCGATCACATTATCGAGTTCTTTCACTCAACAAGCTCGTCAACCTTATTGTTCCAAGGCATTATTCTTGTGGTACAATCACCGTTTTATTCATTTTCTTGCTACACAGCAGGCAGAAAGTGAGGGCATGAGGAGTAACCTCATTGGCAGCCAATTATTTTGTCCAATGCATGAGTACAGACCAGTGCACTCCAGTCACCGTACCATGCACAAGTACACCATTCACCACTTAGGTCCACATTCCCTCAAGAGCATGAAACAGCTGCACAACAAAACATCCCTGCCTTTTCCCGTCCAGTAAATACTTGCAAGTGTGCTCATTCTATCAAACATATTGGAGATTTTATTATTGCTTGAATGAAACTAAGGTTCCCACAAAATGGAGTCTGATGTCAGTACCTTATGTCTAGTTTGTAGCCAAAAAGGATTTATGCTTAATCTCTTAATGCATGGATCAGATTACAAGACGAATGGTCTCTCACGATGGCACAATGTCAGACTACTGCCATGAAATTCTGTCGTATCTCGGTCAAACATTGGCAGCACTACATGACATTTATTACGATATAACTGTATCCCGTATTTTACGATCATTGGGCTACATGATCATGTTGTCAAATCAAACACTGTGGGGCAGGCAGGCAGGCACCAACAACGATTGCAGCAATGTATTGGGTTTGGTGGGATGGGGACAGGGGAAGTGGGAGGAAACGTCTGTTGTTGCCACTGGGTGCTGCGCAGAGGAAGTTTTGGCCTGTCTATTCTTCGATGAGAGCTTGACGTAATGTTCACGTACTTTCAATACGGCCCGCAAGCAGGCAACATAACGTTATGTAGCTAGCTAGTGCTAGCACTAAGGTTTGTACATAAACATGCCGGCGTTCTGTCGATTCATGCTATAATGCTTTGGTAAACATTGGTTTGTGCGTGTGAATAAATGTTGACAATGGTGAGCAAGTACGTTGACAACCGCAAGGCGCCGGTCGCAATTGGCAATCCTGTTGGTTGACGTCAACGCATATGTTGGAAGGTTGTCGTTCATATGTCACACCGCATGGAAGGTATCAAAGATTTTTGTGTCGTAGGGCCAAATCGTCGGCTGTGGATTATGTCACAGTACAGAAGTATTGTTGTTCATGACAAAATATGTTTTTGGCCTGATCTGGGAAATCATCGCAATAGCAAATCGGGCCAATATCGGGGCTAAAATCCTGTAGTCTGATCCAGGCATAATTTAGCATTCCATCTACATGATAGAATACGATTACACAAATTATTTTGCTGGCAGCTGTCCACTGCCTCATAGTACTGTTACGGAACGTGGTTTGTAACACTAGATGTTTTTATGAGCATCATAGTATGAAGTTCATATTACGACAATGGCATGAAATTACTTTTTAATGTGGTTCATATATCATTTTGACAAAGTTATATCCTGGCCAGTACCGTGAAGGGATTGTGGTTGTCATGTTGCATTGCAATAAATAGCCTGTTTAAAGTGGTTATAAACATTCTAATCAATACTGTTAAGTTACATGAATAAAGGATGATTGATTGATAAGCACGTTCTTTGCATCCCATACATTTAACTCCCTTCAACAGATTGGTTTTACAGTATGGCCTTAAAAGGCATGAGAACCTAGTTTTCGACATATTCACTCAGATGAGAAAAACTCTATGAATGAAAACTACAATAAACTTTTTTTTTTTTTTTAACATGCACTGGTTTATATGAAAAGTAAGGACATGACTTTTTTAGAATTATTTTTCTGTGATATTTGTTTAACATAGACTGGACACTGTTCAAATTATATGCTGTGATGTCAAATCAAAGTTAAGGTAGCAGCTCCATACCATCCTCTCCAAAGGTATTTGAACGGCAAGGTGAAATCCTTTGTTTCCTGTTGTATAATGAAGACATATGGGTTTCAGATCAAAATATGAATATGAGACAAAAGTTCAGAATGCCAGCTTTTATTTCATGGTATTTACATCTAGGTGAGGATAAAGCGGTACAGAAAATGGATGGATGGATGTTAAACAATGCATCTTTTGTTTGAAGCCACCCACTTTTCAAGTGAGCAAAAGTATTGCAACAGACATTATTAAATAAACTTAAAGTGAATAACATTTAATATTTGGTGGCAGAACCCTTACTTGCAATAACTGCATCAAGCCTGGGACCCATTGACTTCACCAGACTGTTGCATTCTTCATTTGAAATGCTTTTCCAGGTCTTTAGTGTAGCCTCTTTCAGTTCTTTGTTTCTAGGGGTTTTTGCCTTCAGTCTCCTCTTCAGAAGGTAACATGGATGCTATATTAGGTTAAGGTCTGGTGATTGACTTGGCCAATCTATGACCTTCCACTTTTTCCCCTGGTGAAGTCCTTTGTTGTGTTGTCAGTGTGTTTTGGGTCATTGTCTTGTTGCATGAAGCGTCTCCCAATTAGTTTGGGGGCATTTTTCTGTAAATTGCCAAACACAATGGTTTAGTAGACTTCAGAATTCATTCCGCTGCTACCATCATGCGTTACATTATCAATGAGTCAATCAGTGAGCCCGTTCCAGAAGCAGCCATGCAAGCCCAAGCCATGACATTACCTCCACCATGCTTCACGGATGAGCTTGTGTGTTTTGGATCATAAATTGATCCTTTCTTTCGCCATACTTTGGCGTTTCTATCACTTTGGTAGATGTTAATCTTGGTCTCATCAGTCCATAAAACCTTGCTCCTAAGCTTTTGTGGCTCATCTCTGTTAGTTCTTTGCAAAATCCAATCTGGCATTCCCATTCTTTTTCCTGATGAGGGGTTTGCATCTTGTTGCATCTTGGCCTGTATATTTCTTGTCTTGAAGTTTTCTTCAAACAGTGGATTGTGATACCTTCACACCTGCCCTGTGGAGGTTGGCAGTGATGTCAGTGAGTGTTGTCTATGGGTGTTTCTTCACAGCTCTCACAATGTTTATGTCATCAACTGCTGTTGATACCCTTGGCCGACCTGTTTGATATCTGTTATTCAGTACACAAGTATTTTTTCTTTTTTGGAATACTCCAAATTGTTGTATTGGCTATGCCCAATGTTTGTGCAATTAGGGTTGGGCATAGAGAACCGAGAACCGATCGGAAACGAGACAAAATTTTTAGTTCTCCCGGAATCGTCCAAATAAAAAATGTTGGTTCCCAGTTTCGATGCCTAGTCCGCCGACCCCGAAGAAGTGGGAAACCAACGAAGAAACGGCGAAAACCAACAAAGAGCGTGCATGAAGACGTGCATGTGCCCAACGGCGGCGAACAAAAGTGTGTCTTTGTTAAAATTATTGACCAATCGCCTCAGTGCAACACTTGAAATAAGATTATATTGTGCAAAGGAGGCTTTCACAATGTGTAGCGTCTGACATGCTCCCTCCCACTCCGAGCCTCTGCCTACACCGCGCGGCGCTTCAGTGGTCAACTGTTAATTGGGTGAGTGAAAACAATAAAACACGTCTATGCCAACATTGGGACAGCTAACAAGGTAAACGGTTGGTTGCAGATTTACACTGTTTTTAACGTTTATTTTAGTCTTCGAACCAATGTAAGAGCCGGAAAAAAAATGCTTAACATTGAGCTAAAACTTCACCGTAGCAACTTTACATCACAATAAATTGGGACAAAATTCACATAAACATCTCACAGAATCACAAACGCTAACCTTGTACCTCATCGCTGGGTAAGGAAAGGAGTCAATGTTTTATAGCATTTGGTTCCATCCATTTAAAAATAAAATAAATCACAGGTGCCGTGTGGTTACTTTTTGTGCCAAAATGCTGCGTTCCGGTGCGTGCCCTTCAAAATAAAATGCTACAAGCTTAAAACAGGAAGTCAAGTTAAAACTTGCACATATAAACCATTTGACGTGATAAAATAGTCCCAAATAATGATTTTAACAATCCTATATTAAACTTTTAGCTGAAATATTAATTGGTTATTAAGTCAATTGGGTCATAGGTTTGATATTTATACTGGTTATAAAGAACCCCGAGTCAAATGTTCATTTGAATCTATTGTGCGGGCTGCTAAGAAAATGGATGTTTATAATTTGGACACCCTTTATTTAAACTATGCAAACTTTTTTGACCCAGCCCTCTAAAAGATTTGGAATCGAGAATCGTTTGGAACCGGAATCGCAATCGTTCAAATTCAAACGATGCCCAACCCTATGTGCAATAGCTTTGATTGATCTTCTCTCGGCTTCAAAATGGTTTGCTTTTTTCCCATATACATCTCTCTGGTCTTCATGTTTGCTTAACAGCAAATACAGTTTTCACAGGCGAAACACACAGTCTAAAACAAGCACTATCTAACGTTTAAGCAATCAATGTAAAGGCAACACCTTAGCAACTAGAAACACCCATCAGTCACGTTCCAATACTTTTGGTCACTTGAAAAGTGGGTGGCTTCAAACAAAAGGTGATCTGTCCTGAGTTTACATCTAGATGTAAACACCATGAAATAAAAGCTGGAATTCTGAACTTCTGTCTCATATTCATCTTTTGATCTGAAACCCAAATGTCTTCAGTATACAACAAAGACAAAGGAATTGACCTTGCCGTTCCAATACTTTTGGAGGAGACTGTATATTTGTTCCTTTTTTAGTCGGTACACTCCCAAAACAGGTTACAATCAAGCAAGGTTGGCTGGAAATTTTTTTTTTTAAAAACAAACTTGGCACTTTGTGAGGTGTCCAGTTGGGAGAAGTGTTCTATTACATTTCAGCTGCCTTTTAAACCAGAGGTACTCCTTGTGTCCTGGCCATGCAAACCCATATACAGGCTTACCTCATTTTCCAAGCAGACACATGCTTGCCAAAGACACAACAACTTCGACAGCGACAATAGAACAGCACCCAAAGCCATAACTAATGTAAATCTACTCTTCGGGACACATCGGACACAGTGGGACAACAAACACTGGAACACAACCTCAACGCAGTACTTCCTCATATCAAGTTCATCGACATCTCTTTCTCCACTACAAGGGACTGACAAGGGGATCCATTTTATTTTTTGGGGTGATGGACAATCACCCTTTCATTTTGAGGGACAAATATTCAAAGGCCACGCAGACACCTATACCCAACACAGACCCATCTTGATACGTTGATAAGCATCCACCACCACCTGTTTACCAGTACAGCACATCTCCAGATCCTTGAGGAGCAACCACTTTTGTCATAGCACATTGATGGTCTGGGCAGGTTGTTGTCGGCCACACTTCCTAGCCCTGGGGCCCTTGGGCTATTCCTTCTGTAACACTACCACAGGGATCCACAGAGGAATTGTCAGACACTCAGCTGACAAGGGAACAGATGACAACACATACTGCAGCAGACATCAGGAAAAAGAGACCCTTCTCTCGTTGCAACAATAATACAGCATGCCTCCACCTTCCTGTGCGAACACATGACACTACAACAAGCTGAATATCCACGGCTGCATACAGTGCGGAACTGCCATCACAGCACATCATCATGCAGATATACTGTCAAGCACTAGATGCCTCTTCTCTTTTTCTACAAGTGACCAACCGCCATTAAACCAAATCAAAGCAAGCAATATTTCCATGCCCAATTTTACACGAGAAGAAATATCCACGGGGGGGGGCCCATGAAGACACGAGCATGAAACATTCAGCAAGCATACAAGTACAGATGCAAACAGATTACAAAAATCCTCTTCCAAAGCGCTGCATTTTTGGACTGGTATTCTGTTTTTCCCTTTACCTTCCCACCCGTTTCCCTTCTATCTGTGCTGTTCTGTTGTTTCATTTTCCTTTTTTTTTCTGCACTGGCCCACAGTGATGCCTTTAACACCTCCCGTGTGATGCAGGTTTGGCTCAGTGTGTCTATGGACAGACAGCCCACTCTCAAATGATGCACTAATCCTGCTTTGTGGTCTGCACGGTAAGCCGGAAATGCTTGTCATAGCAACTTTGAAAAAATAAAATGAAAAATCAAATGGCAGCAAGCACAAACCAAGCATGGATTTGTGGATGTACTTATCTATGGTGGTGGGGATGCAAAGAAGGAAGAAAAGAAGAAGAAAAAAAGAAATGGAGAATGAGTTGTCCTTTGAGGGTAATATCCTTGCTGAAGACTGCCCCCTACTGCCCACTGTGTCCAATACTTCATGTATGGTCCTGTAAGTACTGCTAAATGATAAGTTGATGTATTGGTTAAAAACTGACAGTTACTTTGTACCAAAATCAAACTTGCTGTTGTTTACTCAGTGCTGTTGCAAAGTAATAGCTGATAGCAGTAATAAACTGACAAACTGGCAGAATTAAGAGACTACCATGTGGATGTTTAAGACATTTAACAACTGTAATATTATTTGAATAAAACTGATATACAGTGGCGTTAAAAAGTACTGCCCCCGTCTCAGGCGTATATTTTTTTCAGTTTCTCCACTTTGTTTAAGATCTTCAAACAAATGTACATATCAGACAAAGATAAACCAAGTAAACAAACGATTTTAAATGATGATTTGGGGGGGGAACTATTCAAAGCAAGAATATCTCCACAGAGATGACTCATTGCCAGTTATAGAAAGCACTACATTTCAGTTGTTGCTGCTGAGGGTGGCCCAACCAGTTATTAGGTTTATGGGGCTGTTTTTGACAGTGGGCTAGGAAGCTTTGAATGTTCCCCCCCCTCTTAATTAAAATAACAATTTACAAACATTTTATGTTTTCTTGGGTTATGGTATGATATTTACATTTGTTTGGCAATGTTAGACAAAGTGGGGAAGCTGCAAAAAAGAAAAAAATAACTTTGAGAAAGGGGCCTATACTTTTTCATGGCACTGGAGCTCCAGTTGGATTAGGTAATATGGTGGAATCATAATTGTGATTGCAAGAGAGGATTAACCTTTATTTGTGTTAAAAGAAATAATTTTGATGTCATAGAACAAATTGGAACTGCAAATGACTGCTGTATTGTGCTTAGAGTAAATGAGATCCTCATAAGATCACATCATTAAACTGCTGCATACTGGAAATTTGTTTTTTGATCATATTGATTCTTTTGTTATGCAAAGTGTTGCATACCGGTAATTTGATTTTGTTTTAATTACAATGTAATTGTCAGCGCTGTTGAGAAACGGTAACATTATCAAATGTATGTTTTTTTCCAGTTGCAACTTTTGATTTGACATGTATCTGTGTACCTGCACAGATGCTGATGGTGAAGGCAATTGGAACAGTTCACAAGGTGTGTTTGCGTTTTATTAGAATGGCAGGAACAAATAAATCTCCATTATGTCATGAATTGGGTTACAAAATCATACCTTTAATCAAAGTTTAAGACTCGAGCTCCTTCTGTTGCATGTCAATCACCTTACATCCCGTACCACAAAGTCACCACTCATTTACCAGCATGATATTTCATCAGAAAACATTTTCATAGGCATTTATGATTGTACCTTATGTAGATCCTAATGGAAACTCAAACAAACGCCAGAGACAGCCTGCTCTTCTTGGGGACCACCCACCTGATTATGGTATAAATCCAGAAAACAATTTCAAGATGATACGCAAATTATGAATACTGATGATGTTGATTTCCCCCCTACTTATGATAAAGGTGGCCCTCAGGGAGGCTATCATGGATACAGTGATGACAGCTATGGGCCGCCTCCTCCCCACCGAATGGGGCCAAGTATAGGGGGACGTGGTCGTGGTAATCAGCGCTACGGTGCTGGATATGGGCCGCCACTCCCCGAATACGGCCCCCATGCCGACTCGCCCGTACTTATGGTATATGGTCTTGAGCCCTCAAAGATCAATGCTGACAAGGTCTTTAACATCTTCTGCCTCTATGGCAATGTGGAGAGGGTGAGTGCAATAAAAGCGCTCCTCTTAAGGATTTGTTTGAAGGGAATTCATTGGTATGTTTTCAACTGCATATTCTTATTCCTGCAGATTAAGTTTATGAAGAGCAAACCCGGAGCCGCAATGGTCGAGATGGGTGACTGCTATTCTGTGGACAGGGCCATCTCTCATCTTAACAACAACTTCCTTTTTGGACAAAAACTCAATGTCTGGTAAGGGCAGTAGTCTTAAAATGTTTCATCTTTTTTTAAAAAAATGAGTCTTTACCACAGCCCTACCGATTAATGAATCAGCTGGCCGATCTAATCAGCCGATATTAGCCCTTTTCAAATAGGCAATTTTTTGTCATTTTTTCTTAGACATTTACACATTACAAAATAAGATAAAGATAATGACATTCCAACAAACAAAAGACAACAACAAAATCGTCCCGATTTTTGCCGAATTTTCTGTAATTCATGTTTTATTGTTCTGTTAAGTGACCCAAATGTTATTTAATGCAATTACAGTAAAGGCATTCTGATTCAAATATTGGAATTGCATCGGCATTAAAAACAGAAAAAAAATCCATGATCATTACTATTATCAAATTCCAGACACAAACCTCTTGTCTTTCCTTGGTGTAGTGTGTCCAAGCAGCAGGCTATAGTACCAGGACAGAGCTACCAGTTAGAAGACAACAGCAGCAGCTTCAAAGACTTCCATGGTTCTCGCAACAACCGCTTCACCTCACCAGAGCAGGCAGCCAAGAACCGAATCCAGCACCCCACAAATGTCCTACATTTTTTTAATGCACAGCCTGACATCTCTGAGGAGATCTTCAACCAGGTCAGAAAAGCCACAAAGCTTTTACAGTGTATATATAAAAAGTCTCCACACCCCTGATCAAATGCCAGGTTTTTGTTTAAAATAAATAAAAATTACCAAGATAAATTTAAAAAAAAATGTTCCAGCTTTGTGACCTATAACCTGAAACAAGAATAAACTGAAATCTTTTAAAGGGGAAATTTAAAAACAAATAAAACTCATAAATATGCACCCCCTGAAACTGTTACTTTGGTGCAGCACCTTTTGGCTTTTAGCTCATTTTAGTAGTTTAGAAGGTTTAAAATTACTTGGGCTCATTTTTTTTAATATCACAAACCTGGCATTTGAACAGGGTTGTGTAAACCTTTTGTATCCACTGTAGCTTGAGTATCGTCAGTATTGTCATTACCTCAGAGCCGTGTTTTCCTTCTAGGTCTGCGATGAATTGGGAATTAAGAGTCCTTCAAGTGTGAAGCTTTTCAGTGGGAAGAGTGAGTAATTGGCATTCGTCTAAGATGTTTTGTTGTGCATTAACTGCCATTTATTTTCATAATTGTCAACAGCTGGTTGTTCTCCGTGTCATCCAAAATCAGATTTTAATACTGTACATGAACTCAACGGCATATATTTAGGTTGAGAATTTGAGTTCTGGGAGTATATGTCTGGTGTTCACAGTAAATGCACACTTTGCTGGGGAAGAAGCGTTATCGAGCTTATTACCTTGAGTGACACACAAACATACAACAGCCTCTGTTCCAACATTCACGAATGAGTGTGTGATTCACGCATCCTCCATTTTATAAAAGATAGCTTTCAGTGTTTACATGGAAACAATGCTGGTGTTTTCAGAAACTTCCACCTTGAGACGTGTTTGTTTTTGCTCTCTGGAATGCTGTTGTCACGAATATGTCGTATCATACTGATGAGTAACCCAAACGACACTATTTAATAAAATTAGAATTTGGATATAGTCGCTGTTGGGTGTCACCCTCTTAATCCAAATTGATCCGGTTGGTAGTCCTCATGTGGGTCTGTTCTTTTTTTTTTTTAACCAATTATTAACCATTTACGCATTGAAAATGATTGCTCTCCAGAACGAGATGTTTAATAACTCAAAATCTGCCACTTTTATTATTTCCTGAAAAATGGTTTCGGAGATTCTAGGATTCCCCCTGACCGTGACAATATTGTACATTCTTGAAGGGATTGATACCATTATGAGCTTATCTACACCCAAAGTTCTGGAAACAAAACATCCTCAATATCATGTCAAACATAAATCTATAGGAATAAAAAGCATTGTACAGTATTTATATAAAAAAGAAAAAAAAAGAAAAAAATTATTAGGCTTGTACTCATTTTACCTTGCTAACTTTACCAACCTTAATTGTTTTCGTATAATTGACTGCCTAATAGTGGATGTGCCTCATTTGCCACAATATAGTATACATAACTACCAAAGAAATGACAACCGTTTGGTATTTCAATGTAAACATTTGTTTCGTGTGGCACGACAGGTGAGCGAAGTTCCTCAGGCTTGCTCGAGTGGGAATCCATTAATGATGCCATGGAAGCCCTGGCAATGATGAACCATCACCAGATGAAAAACCCCAGTAAGTATTCACAAAAATTGCAATTCCCAAATGTTACTTTAATTGTCTGAACTTTCACAATGTATGTATGTGTACAATGTCCCCCCCCCCCCACCTTTCTTTTTCTAGGTGGACCTTATCCTTACACTTTGAAGTTGTGTTTCTCAACCACTCACCATGCCAGCAGCTAAATACATCCCCTTTAAACAACGTGTCACATTTTATTTCTTTGCATAAACTATAATGTAGTTCTGTTCTTATGTCCCATTAAAAGTATTCACTCACCGTTGACACAAATAGGATTGCTGTGCTTTACTATATTATTTTTTAAGTGATTACAGTATTTCTTTTCTTTTAGATATATATTACAAAGCCCACAATCTAAAATATTTCCATGTAAATCCAGCCTTTTGTTTTCAAATAAAGATGGAATGCACATCGAAAGATAAACGTCCACGTAAGGTATTTATTAGCAAACTGGGTAGTGATTAAATTGCAGTTTTCTGTTACGAAAAAAAAAAAAAAAAAAAACTTTGTTGTCATTTGGTTGGTTGTTGGACTACAGCAAATGATCAGTTTTGAATTCATGTTAACACTTTGGAAATAAATATAGCATCTGGAAACACTAGATAGTTCAGTTTTGCAGCAGTGAACCGGGACCAAGTGGGAAAGTGTGACCATGCACTACAGTAATACACGATACATGTAATAAACATCTCCAATACAGCTCTTTAGTGTTGTGTTTCAATGTTTGAAATGTGCTAGGATTTTGGATCGGGAACTTTAAAGTACTTGACAATATTAAAACATGAATTGGAAGCACTTGCAATTTAAGTGTATTGTGGCTCAAAGCAAGAGCAGGCTCAAGTGTGCTACAGTTTTTGTTTTTGTTTTTTTGCTTCTTTCCAAGCAACACGCGTTAAAGTGATATTACTGACTCTTTGGCTAGCTAAGTACAATCTGATGACTTCAAAGTTGTTACCTCTTAAATGAAGGGGATCCGATGTATAGCCAAGAACTTCTGTTGATATTCGTAATAAAGTATCGATCGACTAGAGTGTGTTGATACCAGTTGTACTGGTTTACGTGGGGCAACACGCATGTTGGTTGGAAGGAAATTTGGACGCATAGAACGCAGACGCCTACAAGTCCCATGATGCCTCGGGCCGCGAAGTACGTAGGTGTTTCCGGTGTCCTGTAAGATTTTACTTCCCTCTGCTCGGATCGACGCGAACAACACCAAGAAAGAAGACGTTCCAAACTAGCGAACGCCCTAGAATACAGTCGTCCGTCGAGCTCCACTTTGTTAGGCGAACATTGCCAGGTGCGCAGCATGTGGTGAGCCGTGGCCGAAGAAGGAAGAACAGCAGGAAACGTTGGTCGCAAAGGTTCAGGCCTAGCGAAGAAAGTTTGGTCGAGGGCCTGTAAACAACATGTCGTCCTCGTCGCAGCCCTCCTCGAGACGCCAGTGGTGCTACCTCTGCGATTTACCCAAGATGCCCTGGGCCATGCTGTGGGAGTTCAGCGAAGCCGTATGCCGGGGCTGCGTCAACTACGACGGCGCGGACAGAATCGAGCTCCTCATTGAAACCGCCAGGCAGCTGAAGAGCACGCATGGGGTTCTGGAGGGCAGGTCTCCTGGCCCGCAGCAGGGCAAAGCCAGCACGGCCGGGTCCGCGGAAGCCGGGCGGCTCGACAGGGGCAGGGGCGAGTACGGCGTCGCGTCTCGCCTGCCGAACGGTCTGCACAGAGCTGAAGACGTGGCGCTGTCGGACAGCAGCCGGCAGAGCCCCAACGCCCGCAGGGCGATGGCCGGGGCAGTTCCGAGTCTCCACGGAACGATATCCCACGCTTTGATCGCTCAGGGCTTAGTCGCGTCCCCGCACGGGCTCCTCGCGCCGATGTCTGGCTCCAGACCGGGGGCCGCTCCCGTGGCGGTCTCGGCCGGCCCCATCATGAGACAGGCCGCGGCTCTGGGCGTGGGAGCGAGCACGTCTGCCCTGGTGGGCATCGACCCGGCCGCGTGGAGGAGCAGCGAAGCGATGGCGGACCTCAACGAGGTGGCGCGCAGCAAGGTGGAAGGCTGGCCCAACAAACCCAAAGTGGTCAGGGACGTTCTCGCGGCGCTCAGCACCTGCGTCCCTTTTCCGGTGCGCTTCAGGAAAGAGCACAATCTGATGGGGCGCGTTCTGGCGTTTGATGCCGGCGCCGCGCCGGACTTCGAGCTCAAGGTGTTCGTGGAGTATCCCGTCGGCTCCGGGATGATCTTTTCCGGAGTTCCGGACCTGGTCAGGCAGATGTTCCGCGACTCTGCCAAGGACGCCGGGAAAGCGGTGAACTCCGGCTTACGCTACGTGGAATATGAGAAGCGGCAAGGCACCGGAGACTGGCGGGGGCTGTCGGAGCTGTTAAACGACGGCGTGCGTCTGTTCAAGGAGCCGCCCATCCCCGAGGTTCTTCCGCAGCCGGACGCCGGCTTGCCCGTGGCGGTCGCCGCGCGCTCCGTCCAGGCCAAGAGCGCAACTCGGCGCCGCAAGGCCTCTCCGGGCTCCGAGAACGGCGAGAGCGACGGCAGACCCGATCACCCGTCCCGGGAGGTGTGGTCCAGAGGCGCTTACCCGGGCATGGAACCTCTCCCGGGAATGGACGGCCCCCCTCGTTTACACAGCCAGCCCTCGCCCATGTCTGCGCTCATGGGCGTCGCCGACAGCCTGAGCTCCGGCCAGGCGGCCAGAGACAGCCCCGGCGTGTCCTCAGCGCACACGTCCGCAGCCGGACGCGCCGCCGCCGGCAGTCCCTCCGCCGCCACCGCCTCCACCTCTGTCTCCCAGGCGTCCGTGGGCCCGAGCGGCGGCGAGTCGGCCGGCGGCGGTCAAGGCGCCCTGCTCTGCTGCACCCTCTGCCGAGAGCGTCTGGAGGACACCCACTTTGTCCAGTGTCCCTCCGTCCCACACCACAAGTTCTGCTTTCCCTGCACCAGAAGCTTCATCCGCAGCCAGGGCCAAGGCGGCGAGGTGTACTGCCCGAGCGGAGAGCGCTGCCCCCTGGCTGGGTCCACCGTGCCCTGGGCCTTCATGCAGGGGGAAATCTCCACCATTCTGGCCGGAGACGGAGACGTGACAGTAAAGAAGGAGAACGACCCTTGACGTCGCCGTCCTCCCAGCAGCGGTACGACCGGATAGCTTCGCTCTTGTTTTGAACGTGCTGTTCAAAAGCTGCGTGTACACAGACAAAATATTATTTAAAAAAAAAAAAAAAAAAAAAAAAAAAAGCACCGATTCCAGGTATTAATATCCTTCCGCTACTGGCCTTACTTCAGCGATACCAGGTATTAATATCCTTCCGCTACTTTGAGGTATCGTGAAGGGCTGCTGATAACAGCCACTGGCATGGAGTAAGTCCTCCGCACTGCAGCAGGTTGACACATTCAGAGAGAACAAGTTATTTTGTTCACAGCTATGTCATTGTGTTCATTTTAAATTGTATGTATCAAAAAGTACTAGCGGTATCGGGACTCTGTATCGGTGAGGGCTGCTATTGTTTGGGGGGGGGGCGGGGGGGATAAAAATAAAATGGTATCGAGCGAAAAGTATGCGGCTCAATTAAAAATGCGTTTTTGTCATCATAGCTGAAGCGTAAAACAAATGATTAATTTTGTCATTGGGTCCTTACTGGCATAACAATGAAAATTTAATTCAACAATAGCATTTACCCTTGTGTTAAATAAAATAGCACATCCGCCTCACTGCTCTGAGGTTCAGAGTTCAAATCCCGCCTGCGGCCTTCCTGTATCCAGTTTGCGTTTTCCCTCCGTGCTTTGCTTAGGTTTTCTCCGTTAGGTTCATTGCAAAATCGAAACTTGTCCTCAGGTGCGAGCGTGACTTGTCGTTTGCCTCTTTGTGCCCTGCGTTGGCCGGCAACCAGTCCAGGGTGTACACCCGGCTTTTACTCGGTCAGCTGGGATAGGCTCCAGCTCAACTGTAACCATAATTTTGTATTTTTAGCTTTTATTTATTGTTGACATGAACAGATTCTCATTTGCAATGTCAACTTGGCGTCTGACGGCAGAGTAAAACGAAGCAAAATACAAGACAATACAAATGAATATAATAGAAACAATAAATACATAAGACAATGAGGAATACAAGGTTCATAACAGGCTATAAACAGATGCAACGATCATGTAAAGTATCCCTCGCTAACTTTTTAAACGATCAACCCAAAGTAGGGTGGACTTCGGAAACAAAGTTAATAAAACTTGGAATGGCGAGTGCGGGTGGTGGTATGCATGGTGAGCAGAGAGTAAAGAAGCTAATGATATGTGGTATAGAAAGTGGATGGATGGATATTAGATAACAAAAAAAAAGAACAAATTCTATCAATGTTTAATGTTAAGGGGTCATTGGTTTGCAGGGGGGGGGGGGGCGCACCGCCGCCGGCATCCCTGGAGATTCAGATCGCTTATAGTAAGGTTTAAAAATGTAAAGCTAATTCGCAAAAAAAGAAAACAAGTAATTTTCTTACGAGATGGTCTCTTGTATAAGCTCTCACAGCTCTCCCAAAAATGTATTTCCTGCAAAACAAATGTTGATACTGAAAAGGTAGCCCATGTTGGATTTCCAGTTTACATTAACCTTTCTTATCGTTCTCATCCTCCTTTTCTCCTCCAGTGGATGATTGATTGATTCCAAAGCACTTCCCTACCACGTAAAGCAGAGGTTTCCCTCTCTGCAGTTCATCATGTGCCTCTCAGGACCGAAGAGCTCCCACGTCGAAGAGGACAAGACTTTGCTTAAGGACACAACATGACTCATGCTTTTCATCAGGCCATTTTCCAAGCACACCCTTTTTAACAAATAAACAAAAAAAAAGACAGTCTTTTTTTCTTTCATTTGTGTATAATTTTGGCAAATATAGATGGATCACATTGATACTGATCGTTTGACCGACAGTTGCTCCAGAAACAAAAAACGAAATGTCAAAAATGTTCTAAAAAGAACTATTTTCCTTTTTAAAGCCAAGGAACTAATGTAATCTCAACGTCTCATTTGTCTGTCAAATGTGAATTTCCTTTCAATATGGCTGTAATTTCTATTTTTGATACAATTCAAATTGCATTCATTTTTGTTTTGTTTGTAGTACGAAGACCAAAGATGGCGTCATACTCAAGTGTCACTTTTATTTTAGTGGTGTATATATTGTATTCGCTGATAACCATGCCGCCACTCACTAATTTCTCTCACAAACGTAAGGTTTATTTACTTTCTGAAATATGTAATAGGTAATTAGCGCCACAGTCTTAAATGGTTAAACTTGTGATTTCAATGGGTCAATTCTACAGTAAATTACAGTAGTAGTTGAAATGTTGCCTGCCTGTCTTTTACTGTTTATTTCTGTCTCAGAAGTGCAACAGATGCTCAGATGAAAAGTTTTTTTTTTTTTTTTTTTACAAACTTTATTCAATAAATACCAAACAAAACCCACACCACTGTATACTCATTTGCTCAAATTATATACCGTGACATGAAAAAGTATTTTCCCCCTTTTGATTTCTAGCTTGTGTGTGCAATTTTAATCAAAATTGTTTTAGATCATACCAATCTTAGTATATCACAGAAAATCCAAGTAAAATATAAAATGTAGTTCTAAATTATTTTAAGGGAGGTTGAATCAAAATAAACATCTCTCCGAACAGTACGATGCGGGACAGTTCTACACCACCGAAAAACTGGAATAAACACGATGCGAATTGCTCACAATCAGAACTAAGCATGATTAACTTTATGGTGGCAATCAATTTAGGAAGTGGTTATGATGAAAGTCAGTATGGAATTAAAGATGTGCTTGAAAATATTAGGTGCAGCAAAGTCATAACCAATACCACGGCGAATCATTCAAAACAAAAAGGATAGTTAATAGCTTGATTTATTGCATGACTTGAAAGTATTGTACTGTATCGATAAAGGTGCACACAGTACCAAATTGTAGAAAACCTGAAACAATTTTACAGCCTTTTTGTAAAGGTTCTGCTTGAGCACACACACACAAAATACACAACCTAATACCCACACATTTTTAGACATTTGTACAGATGTGGTAAAAATCCTTTACTTTCAGGACACCCATTGTCACGCCTTTTGAGCTGAAAATACTTTACTCGTCACTGTGGTGGTGATGTCATGAAATTGTGATTCAAAAACCGATATATTTTCACTCTTGCAACTTTCACACTTTTGTCAACTACAGTGGATTTTACAAGTTGTTTTCGACAGCACGTCCCATTGATGATGCCAACACTCGGGCGGTGGGGCTGAGACGTGTCCTCGGTCGACCCCACACTCAGATGGGACATCTGCCGTTTCCAAGTGCTTCCTGAGCTCCTTTCAGGGTCTCCTGCTTCACACACTTCCAGTAGCCAGAGAAGCCATTCTGTGGATGCACCTGCATATGTTTATCACATAAAATAAAGCCAGAATTCTTGGAAAATGAGATGTGGACTAGCAAAGAAAATTGACAGTTGACAGGTCCATATTTGTCAATTGTTATGCAAGTAACAATAGCAGGTTATCAGTTGTCCAAATCTTCAGATACCTGCCCCCCTCCCATCTTTAATTAATAAATGTATGAACTCATATTATGACATTCAAATAATGCGAGTGACTTGCTGCGGTGACCTGACAGGAAAAACCTTAGTCACACTTCTTTACTTCTTACTCGTTGCTAATTGTTTATGCAGACTGAAATACGTCATATAGATTCATTGTTTGTGTTCTCACTAAAACACACCAGCTTTTTATGGCAAGCTACTAAGTGACTATTACGTACTGTATATTAGCAGCTAATTTACGTTTCAAGCTTGCACTTATTGTGAATACAGTATGTATGTCCTTAGTAGACACAGCTAATATATTTATTTTGTCTCAGTTTTTTTTTTTTAGTTTGACTATTACTCCGCCTGGAGTGGAACCCATTTGTTTTTTCATGCACTAGTCTGACACATTCTGTATTTATTTTACGCACACATTTACAAGGCAAATGGGGATAACTGCACTTTCAGTGTGAAAAGTTCCCACTTTAGTTTGCATGGGGTGATAACCCTGCACGTGTAAATCAAAACACTGATTAATAATATTGTTGAATTTGCACTTATTTAAGATTGCTCGTGTGATTTGAAACAAGATTTGATGATAATCAAAAAGTGAATATTGTCGAAATGTGCTTTTCCCAAATGGGCTTGTAACTAGTTGCGAAAAACTGGGAAACAATATAATTGTTGCTATTCATAGCTTACCGTGGAAAGGGGGAAAAAAACATATGTGGACCCTTTGGAATTTCTAAAATAAATTGGTCATAAAATGTGGTCTGATATGTCAGAGTCTGCTTAAACTAATACCACACGAAACGTTATATATTTTGATAGAGCATAACGTAAACATTCAGAGTGAGGAACAAGAAGGTGAACCGTTGGATTTAATAACTGGTTGACCCTCCTTTGGCAGCAACAACCTCCACCAAACATTTCCGGTTGCTGCAGATCAGACGTGCACAATGATCAGGATCATTGTCCTGTTGCAACACCCCATCCCCTTTCGAGTTTCGACTGTTGGACAGATGGCCTCAAGTTCTTCTGCAAAACATCTTGATAAACATGTGATTTCATTTGTTGGTTCAGCTGGCGTTTGAGGGACGTAGCCCGAAAATACTCAAGTGAGTGAAGGACACCATCGTACAGTATATAGAAAAATGCCCACATGCCAGCTCAAGTGTTCTAAAGCCAAGCCATATGTTTAATTGCCCGCCGTGGAATACCTGTTTTATAAAGCTTGTGTGTGTGCACGCGTTGTTTGAGGGGTAAAATGTGGCCCTACACTCCCACCCCAATAAGTGTTTCTAGATGCTGATTTGAAGCGCCCCTTAAATGCGACATGTCAAGCTCCCAGCAATTTCATCCGCCGAACTATACAATACTCACCCATAGCGAGATTTAAAGGTCCCGTATTTTTGCTACTTGGACCTCCATAGTGACTCTCTAACATAGACTTAGTATAAAAGCATCTATTTCATTTAATAAAAAAAACAAAAAACAAAAAAACACCTTGGTTTTGTCATACGAGTGTCCAAAAAAGGCCCCTCTGACAGCTACTTCTGTTTGACACAGTTTTGTATCCGCTTTGTGCATATTTGGCTAAGCGCCCTTTCCTCTGATTGGTTGTCGCCGTTTATTTATTTATTTATTTTTTTTAATACATTTTTGATTTTTGTTGCAGAACATGTAAGTTGATGTCTTGAAGAAGCCTCTCCACGTTTCAATTAATATTTGGGGCCATAAAACCTTAAACTTTGTGCTTGAATCCGGGTTGTTTGCAGCGAAATAATTCCCGCAGCAGCTCGGGGGTATTGGAGTGTGGGGATACGACAGTCGGCCAATCAGGTACCAGTTTCAAAAGACTTGACTTCTGATTTGAAAACTAATTGTTAATCATTTTGTTGTGTGCATACAGTATAACACTATGATCAGGCGATGAAACAATTTATATGGTTTCACGATTATAACGGCCCTCTGGAAGGAAAACGTGCCACTATTGCTGCCAACAGAGGGTCAACCAGTTATTAAAGCCAAGTGTTTAGCTTATTTTCCCCAAAATATGAAAACATGATTGTTTGTGTGCTATTAGTTTATGCAGACTGTTCCAAGGGTTATACAGGAAGTCCTCGATTTACGAACGAGTTCCGTTCCTACGCTGGCGACGTAACCCAAATTTCCGTGTAAGTCGGATTTCACCGCTAATGTCAAAATACTTCTGTTATGGGTATTGTCCCACGTGATTGTGACAGCAAGCTCAGTGTGTGTGGGCGTGTGCGTCGAGACGGGACTGCGCAGGCGTCGTCCGGCGGCACTGTGAAGGAGGGAGGAGTGCCCGCAGGTGCGAGTGTGTACAGTGGCAACTGTAGTGACGGCGACCGGGGGGGAAGAGTCGCGATTAGCGGCGGACCCGTTGAATGTGCAGAGGAGCTAATAAAGCCATTAAAGCAGCAAATCGGTGCTTCCTGCATTTATTGTTGCAGCCACCCAGCTCAGCTGTGCAACGAGAGAAGGGAGTTAACCCCGAGGAGGACAACCTCGGCAGAGTATTTGTATTGAAATAAAAAAAAGAAAATAAGATGCTGTACTTACCATTACTGCTGAGAGTGTGAAAAAAGGAGGGCGAAAAAGGCAAAAGATACTCCCGCCGCACAAACACAGACAAGCACTATGCACTCGCTAAGCAGAAACACTATGGTGCTGGGGACAAAATGGCGGACGAGGCACGGGCGTCGTAAAGTCGAGGACTTCCTGTACAGGTACGAGTCCGTCCCACTTGAGGTCAAACTGGTGTGAACGTGGCCCGCAAACTAAAATGAGTTTGACAACACTGGGTAACACTACTTTATCCTTGTTCTTTAATTATTCATATTTTTGCAGAATTCTATTCGATTCCATGAGAGTGGTATCAATCTTTCAGCGACAACTTTTTCCCCCAAACCATTTAACCACAGTGATGGATCGACCTACCTTGAGCCCCCGCAGCACTCTGTCTTTCATCACTCCAATGAACTCCTTGTGGCTCAGGCAGTTGTCCCCGTCCAAGTCGAAGAGTTTAAACACAGTGTCCAACACGTTCTCGGACAGGTCGTGGCCTGTGGCTATCCTCACGGCCCGCTTGAACTGGGCTGTTTTCGTAATATAGAAACACATAATTGTTTCAGACAGCGTTCTTCCTTGCTGTGCATTCCAGCTAGAAAAGAGGTCCTACCCATTCCTATGGGACGGTTGGCTTCACTGATCATCTTCATGGAAAAAGCAAAATCCTCCAGATTGTTTGTGAACAGGCAGAAGGCTTTGAACTCCTCAAATGTGATGCTCTGCAGTGGGCAATATGTCATTTGCATGTTGCACTTTGGCAAGAAATACGAAAAGCCATGCTGCAGCGTACCTGGCCAGCAGGGATCCTCTTCCTCATGTTTTCCCAGTAAATCTCATTGTCTTCCTCGTTGGTGTAATGGAGCAGCCACTCGGCAAAGTCCTCACGTCGCATGGTGTCCATTCCTTTGGAGAACTGCAGGAACTCCATCTCCTGAACCTCAGCCTGTAGATCCTCCATGAACCTAAGAGACAGACAGTTGACCAAATGGCAACTAAATAATTTCAACACAATCTCAAGACGCACATTTACACTGACAACCGAAGCCAATCTTTTAATGAATGGGTCTATTTCTACCAGTGACTGATCTACAGCAGGGATGGGCAAACTTTTGTCCGGCAACTGATTTTTAAAAATGGACAGATGGACCAGGTTACTCATACATGAAGTAAACTATGTATTACATAAAATGCTTCATTTTATTAATAAAATAGTTTTAATAGTAATGTTTTAAATTAACTAACCAATTGAATGGATGCATATAAATGTTTTTTTTTTGTTTTTTTTACACAATACATCAATTACCTATTAGTACTGCCGGCACGGTAGACGACTGGTTAGCACATCTCATCTGCCTCACAGTTCTGAGGACCGGGGTTCAAACACTGATAATGTAATTGGTCGGTGGGCCGGATTAACCGATTAGCCTGACTTCTTCCACTCTTGATTCATGGAGTAAAGCTAATAATGCTCACAAAGCCAACCAACGGAAAAAAGATTCACCGCTATTTAAATGTAAAAAAAAAAATAAAAAGGACAACTGGTTGTCGTATAAAATGCGAGTCTATTTCCAGACAACTGCCTTTGAGCAAAGCACAGACTGTTTACTTGTGGAATTCTTGATACTGCAACTTGTTTTGGCCACTCTTTCCAAAGAAGTATGCCTGCAGCGTCGTGTTCACATGCTCGCCTTCTTCAACTGATCTCTGCAAGATTCCAGCAGTGCAGAAATAACACATTTCAACAAATTTGAAAAAACTAAAGTTGGGCTTTGTTGACAGAATCCTGATTAAAAAAAGACAGTGGGCATTTCCTCACCTCTGTGATGTCCTTTGAAATTCTCATTTTACTTTTCCCAATGTTCTTGAGCTGAAAAACAAAAACAAGGAGAAAAATGATGAACAACTTTCAAAAAAGAAGCATTATGATCTTTATGAAGACATACTTAGGCTGTTGAAGAAAAATGAAAACATGCACTTCTAATCATGGAACCATGCTTGTACACCAGTGTTAATTTTAACAGCACATTTTTATTTCGGTTCAGTCAGTCTTTTGACTAAAATGTAATTTAGTTTGAGTCATAATTGTGTCATTTAAATAGTTCTACTTTTAGTTTATTTTTAATTGACGAAATCCCATAAGATTATAGTCGACGAAAACTCCAGTAAATTTAGTTGACTAAAATAAAAAGTGTGTTAAGGGTGTGTGCGTGTAAACATTCCCTTCAATTTCTTCAACATGATTGGCTCCTGCATCGCGGGAAGTGTAGGCTACGCAGATGTAACGAGACCGCATATATGGACACCCTGAACGGCGAGCCTGTATAGGCGTTTGATGCTGTATATACAATATATTGCACTTAATCCCATTTCTTAAACCATAAAAAGATAGACTAAGAGTTAAGGAAGAATCAGGTTGCGCAAGAGTAAACTGGGGCGTGAAGACGCTGCGCAACGGAAATTCTAATTTTGAATTGCGTCAAAACCAGTGGCCGACCGATCGGTCGCTCAACGAAACAGTTGCCAACCCACGCACACGGCGCCATAGTTCAGTTGGGTATGGTGGCGGTGCTCAGTGTGTGCCAGCCTTAACCACCGTACTCCTCACCTTAACTCATCCTAAACTGCCTTAACCCCAACCCTCCATCTAAACCTAACCGTCATAAACTTCTTAGTTTATTGGGACCACGATGCAGGAGACAATCATGTTGAAGCGGGCGGGTCTTGCTTTTGTTCATTTGTTTTCTGAAATGTAAAAAGTGTTTCACAATTTGTTACATTGCTTTGCACTTCCAGGCCACCGTATTAAATACAGCTTTTAGGACCACAACTCCTGTTATGTTTTTTGATGCACGCTTTGGAATACTATTATTGTGTATTTTAATGTTGATAATTCATAATGGTGGTACTCAAGAGATTAAATATTTTTATGGATACTGTTGAGTAGTGGCAAAAACTAGTGGAAAATATTAGTATAATTGATTATACGAATAATGTCTAAAATTACAGATTGGGGTCAGGCCAGGAAGACCTTGTTATGATAAACCAGATGTACTGTAAAAACGTCCACTGGATGGTGCCAAAGTGAAGATCTAACAGGGCGATACAGTCTTATTCGCATTTGCTTGCTTTATGCATATTAGCAAACATATTTAACCTGTAACAGCTTATTACAAATATTTTTGGTACCTAAAAATTAGGAGCCCACAATTATCTGTTTCCACCCAGGTATTTGTGAGGAAAAGATAATGGCGTGATAGGACCTTTTTCGTGTCAAATTAAGTATTTTGTGTCATGTTGTATGTTTAAGGCTAGGGGAGTATATGTTATGCATACATGTATTACTTCAGGAAAGATTGATCAGAAGTGAGCTTTGAGTATTGGCTAACAAGTTATTATAAGTCGTATCCATAGTAACGCAGGCGAAACGCTTTGAGTAATATTGAGACATGGTGAAATGCACTCACTAAAATGGAAAACTGGATTCAACTGGGTTCGACAAGCAAAAGTGAAGATCAAAAGAGGGAGTGAAACTCCGAGGAAAACCAAGGCCTTAGAATAGCTTGGATGACATTCCTATACAAGTAAAAAACTCACTTTTTTAGCGCTCTTTGACTCCCGTCAGCCAGCATTTGAGGTACTATTGAAACATTCATTCACATCTAATCTTAATACAATTTTGAAGAATAAGCTTGTTGGAGGAATGCTCGGCCAGATCAATCGCATGTTCCTTTATGAATTGGTTTTTATTTTTCATTTATTAATTTTTTATTTTTTTATTTTATTGTCATGTTTCGAATTTTCACATTTTGGACTTTTTCCATTCACCAACGTAAGAGACTCTGAGACTTGACACAGTACTATTTATAAATATTTAGAACCACTGAGCAGCAAAGTCAGCGGACTTAGAGATGCTAACTAAGCGATAAAAAAATTATTTTTTTAATAACTTTTTTTATAAACTTATATAGTTTATAACTACATGTTTATAACTAACATGCATACCTGTATGTGGATTTCTGGGTGACTGGACTGTAATTGTCTCTTCCAGTTGGTCATGTTTCTAAAAGCGTTCTAGTGCACACTCAGCCAACGATATAGTAGAAGATTATTCTTTTATGTTTATATAGTTCTTTCCACATGGCCGCTCGCGGCCGCTGGCTTCAAAAAAAAAAAAAGGCCCTTGACTATTACGAAAATTATTCGTCAACAAAATGAACACTGTCGTGCAGCTGCTAAAGTAGAACAGACATGCAAGCTAGAAGCACACATACACTAACATCACACAATTCCGTTCTGTCACATATTTGTGACTTGGTCAGGACACGGAAATGTTGGAGTGAATGGACGAAACAGAAGTACTGAGTGATGCAAACAAAATGGATGAGAATCCATGCATGAGTCCACCTCACCTTTCAGCTGTGGCAGCATCAGGCAGCATAAAAAAATGCAAATAGTGTGACATTTAAGCCCACAATCTATTCATCCATTCGTAAGAACAGTATTAATATAGCCATCCATTTTCTGTACCCTCACTAGGGTCGCGGGCGTGCTGGAGCCTATCCCAGCTACCTTCGGGCCCTGCGATTGGCTCGCGTACAACTGGTCGCGAGCCAATCGCAGGGCACATAGAAACAAACAACCATTCGCACTCACATTCACACCTATGGGCAATTTAGAGTCTTCAATCAAACCTACCACGCATGTTTTTAGGATGTGGGAGGAAACCGGAGTATCCGGAGAAAACCCGCTCAGGAACGGGGAGAACATGCAAAGTCCACACAGGCGGGACCGGGATTTGAACCCCGACCCTCAGAACTGTGAGGCAGATGTGCTAACCAGTCGGTCACCGTGCCGCCAGTATTATAATACTAAATGGTAAAAATATGTGATATAGTATAATTGTCAAACAGAAAGAAGGCTCTGTATCCCTGTCATTGGGTTTATTTTACCTTCATAAACTCCCTTTTGTCCACATGCTCGTTGCCGTCCACATCAAGCATTTTGAAAGCTATACGAAATCCTGTCCGTGGCTCTGCAACAGCAAACGGCATCAGTTATCAACGTCGACGTCTAACAAAACTCACCCCACAAGCTCAGTCAATAGAACGTATAAATGCAACCTGCATGCCATTAATGAGGGAAAATACATTTAGGAATTGTTGATGAATTTGTTGATGTGGTCATTTACTTACTTGTCAGAATAGTCAGCAAGAACAGGTATTCTGTGTAGGATATCAAACCTGCAAAACAACAAGAGCTGCGTAACGCGTTACTATATAAAAACTAGTAATAGATTAGTTAGATTATAGTTACTTTTCTTATGTCATTGTGTGTAACTATATTGACCATACAACACACTTTAACATTGCTGAAGTAAGATTTTACTTCAATTTAGGCAATTACAGACAATCTCCACTAGTTTGCAGTAAAGAAGCATGACAACGAACAGGACATCAGCCACTGACAGTGATGTCGTAAGTTTAGACTGACTTTCAGCGTTTGTTTTGCCAACAAATTATAAAACGCAATATTCTTAACTATTCCTAACTAAAGGGCACACAACAAACACTTTACATTATGAAACTAAGGTGAAATATTTACAAACGGAGCTGCGAGTCATTCTGAGAGGGATCACGTCCTCCCGTCTGGGGCGGAGTGACATCATACATATGCCAAATCTCGTTTTCAACACGTGGACAAACGCTGTCAAGTCAACAATGTAGGAGGGGGAGGAAGGGGGGGGGGGGTGTTTAAGCTGTCACTATTTTGACTTTGTATCTGTTAAAAATGAAAATATTGACTTTCATTGTACACCCCGTGCTGTCGACAAGTGTCAAGCGCAATCCGTGTTTGGGGATGGCGCGAAAACCACAGGTTTGCAAAAATGTGTGAGTTTCAAAAAGTATAATATGCACCACTTTCAAAATGATAGAGATATTCGGCTTGGGGATGAAATTGCGGGATGACCCTAAAATGAACTATAACCCTGAAAGGTTAACTTCATTTGACCTTCTCTAAACTTTTGAATGCCCATATCCAACTGTTCAGCGTTACAGTACTTTTTTGCAAATATTTCAGCGCAAAAAAACCCCAAATATGCTTTACATTTTGTTTGTGTATGATTTAAGTAAAATAAAACATTAATGGCTAAAATAGTGCTATATTGACTTACAAGCTTATTATTATTTTGTTCTGTGACCAAGTTCGCCATTAAATTTTTCCCCAAAGAAAATGAATTGAAATGCCATTTATCTGTTCCAGCCCCCTAAAACTACAAATTAATATAATCCCTTTCATTGAAATATAAATATTAAAAAACATAAAAAGGGAATGTAAAGAAATAAACTGTTTTAATAAGTGTAATTACGCCAAAAGTGACACATATACTGTAGAAAGCTAACTGTTTGGATCGCAGAGATAAACAGAACGAGCCAGTCATGCAAGAACCCCCATTCAGTTCAAACTTACCGTTGTCTCCCCAAAGTCTGAACAAATTGTTGCCAGGCCGAGCTTTGGAAGCAGCGACCAACATCTGATCAATTTCCTACAAAAATGTCAGAGTAGATGCATATCAGTATTATCATCCCCGATGGAAAGTAAAACGTGTAATTTACTTAACTCCTCAGTGCAGGGCACTATACTTACTTTTGTTTTGAGAACTCTCTTCTGCAGTTTTCCTAGACCAGAGACCAGAAACACAGTTAAAAAAAAATTCATCACATAAAGGTTGATTTCATAAGAATGAAAGAAACCAGTACATATTGAAAAAAAAAAATGGTGCACCACCCCATCAGATCCAGTTAATGATGCTGTGTTGAGGGGGGGAAAGCTTCTTTTTTTCATTTTGAGATGTTTTATAAATTAAATTCACAGTACAGGGGGTCCACGGCTTACGACAGACCCGACATACGACATTTTGTTGTTATGAACGGCGTGAAATGAACAAGGTTGAATATGAATAAAAGAATATGTCATCATGCACCACAACAATATTCACAGTTACCACTGTACATACTGTTCCTTATTTGATTGTTTTACTGTATATGGCCTAGAAATGATTACACAAACATTTAGCGTAAAGATGACTTTATAGCATTAGCATAGGTTTATAGCATTAGTTAGTGAGAAGACTATGGTGTATTCTATATCTATTTTGCTGCCCACACTGTTCTTCTCAAGAATAAGGTTCCACTTGCGCTATATAAGTTCAGTTTTACAGTCACGGTAAGTCACGCCCAATAAAAAGTCTCTGTAATTTTGAGGCATCGACTTAGAACACCCTTTGGAATTTCGGTCTGTACCAACTTATTGGACCAGACTTCGGATAAGCTTAAGAAAATGGATGTTTAAACTTTAGCCTTGGCAAATCAATTGTATTTTTTTTTAACTCTAAATTGAAGTTCTTTTTTTGACCAGGCTTTCTTTTGGCTACATCACACAAAAACGTTACCCAAAAAGGCAACTTTTTTTTCAACACAAGAAAAACTCAATTTCCTCTGAATTTAAAAATTCTTGGTGCGTTGTATTCAGGTTGAAGTGGCCATTTCAACCAGATAAAGCATTTTGACAGACTGTCAGTTTTGGGAACACTTGTCAAATTGCTAATGTAATTGAGAAAAAAAATGCTCCTCCATAAACTGGCCTTCCAATTGGGAAAAAGCTGGGTTTTTGGAGTTATTTTAGAGTGTATCTGCATGTATTCCTGCTAGCCATACCCGTCATTTTACTGAAGAGTACAGTAGCGAAGCCATCTACGCCAAGTTGCCAAATTAAACAAGCAACTTTTACTTTTTTTTTTTTCAAGTGGACTTTAATTCTGCCTGGCAACAAATTCGGTGACCATTTCTCAGTTGACGTTGACACTGTCAGAGAGGTAATGATTTATGGTGGGACAATCGCAGTTGTAGTTTGCAGCGATGTACAACTGCACTCAAATATTTTGTTAAATGTGTCATTCCAGAATTGGACAACATTTTCTGCCCCCCCACCTCCCTCCCCCCTCTCTTGAAAATCATCACTACAGAAACATGCTCTTGTTGTGTACATTACAGTTGCCCTGAGACAAAACGAAATGCATCTGTTGTAAAAGTGATACCTCAATATTACATAAAATAAATCTATTAAATAAAAACAATTATGCTCTGACGTTGCATCTCTCCAAATACACAAAACCCTGCTAGCAAAACATGCTAACCCTAGCTAGAGAAAGAGGAAACAGTGAGCTTCACTTTCACAATTCCTTAATTGTCTTCCGATTCTTGAATGAGCCACAAATGTCAATTCCCTTTCTCTTTGACAGGAGGCGACTGTACATTTATGTTGTATGCTGTTATGTCAGCTTACGATCGACATTCTCCAGCATCACAGAGAAGAGGAAGTCTCTCGGCGTCATGTAGGGCTCTTCTTTATATACAATTGAGGCAAACTGGATGAAACGCCTCTTTCTGGCAGACATTTGGGGAGCAGCAGACCACTGAAAGCAGGGCAGGACGTTGAAGAATGATTTTGAAAAGAGAAAACAACAACGTACATTTAAAAAGGTGAATCTGGAGTTCAAATAAAACTTCAAAACTTGTGCGTACTCACCTTTTGCTCTTCGGCGTGAACGACAACGAGAGGAATACTTCTACTGTTCACGTCATATCGGTAAGCATATCCTAAAAACCCTGTCGCGAAAACTGTGCCGCAGATAACAGCTGGGCGCCATGTTGAACCTTGTAAATGCCGTGAGCCCCTGACAGCACTCCTGAAAAAGAACGCAACTTTTCCAACGAAGGCCATTTTCTCAACACTCGCCCCCTCGTCGAGCTTCCGTAGCCTCGCCCACGGGTGGCGCCAAGGCATAGATATTAAGACTAGATACGCCAGCGCGCTGTAGCTGCCTAGCTCTACTGACGTAGCTATGCGGCGGCCATGTTGGAGAGGTCGATGTTCCCATGAAAGGCAAAAAAAAATAATATATCGTAAATTGCTTAGTTCGCATCCGATTTTCATGAGGTTTACTTTTTTTTTTTATTATTAATCAACGCCAATGCGTGTGCTATCAATGCATAACATTTGAAAAAAAAGCAACAACAGCAACAACAAAATACATGGGAAAGGTTACTCCAGTTCCTTTGTTGTAATTCTATGATGCTATAAACACTGTACAACCCTGTTTATAGTCTAGGATATTCTAGAGCTTCGGAAATGAGACACGACCGATGTATCTGGGCAGAAACTGGACTTAAATACCTTCCTCCACATGGGGGAGGTGGGGGGGGGGGGGGGGGGGGGGGGGGATTTGTTACCCTTTTGCCCTTGATAACCTTGAAAATCTAATGTAACCATGTTGAAAAAAAACATAAAGTTATGATTTATTAAGCACCTGACTTTGGTGCGGGCAGCGTGGGTTCAGTTACCACTCAGTGACGGTGTGAATATATGTGCCCTGCGACAGACTGCCGACCATTTCAGGGTGTCGTACGCCTTTCGCCCGAAGTCAGCTGGGATAGGCTCCAGTGCCCCGCGACCCTAACCAGGATAAGTGGTGTTGAAAATGGATGGAAAAGGATGGATGGATGAATACGCGTTTGAATACAGAAAGTGCATGTGAGAGTGGCTGTGGCGAGTCTCCCCGTGTGCCCGCGTGAGCTGCTCATCCATGAGTGAGATTCATGTTTATCAGACATAATAATCATTAAAAAAAAAAAGAAATCTATATACCGTAATTCCTCATGTATAATGCGCACCCATGTATAATACGCACCCCCAAAGTTGATCTCAAAATTCTGGGAAACCCTTCTACCTATGTATAATGCATTTTTACAATCCATGATTTTGCTTGTTTTTGTTTGTTTTTTAAAATAATTATTCTGAAGTTAAGCACTTTATTTGAACACTTATAATAACAGTATGTAATACTTTGTTTTTATTTACTTGCTCTTATTTTGAAATTCACAGCACTACTTTTATTTAGTAAATGAGAAAACACACATTTGTGCTTATGTTTGATTACCCAGGCAGAATTTGTAAAATGTGTACAATACTTTAGAGAAAACATGAAGGGCTAGGCGAAACACATTTAATTTTATTTTAATGGCATTCAAATTAAACGGTCAAGTATTTCAGAAAAGCATTATCATTAAACAAAACATAACCATAAATAAATTAATGATGCTTGCTGTTCAGTCATCAGTCATATTAAAAACAAATATTTCACAAATTCTTCTAAAATCAGTTTCTCGATTGTGTTTAATTGAAAACAAAAGCAGTTCTAGAGAATAAATCCACTAGCATGTACAGGGCTTCAGGCATGACATGGTAATTTTATTTTGGCCACAATATAGTTGTGACATTCACACAAAATGCTAATATATGACCACAAAATGGGTGTAATTTGCGCAAAAAAAATACTAATTGGTGGGTTTGTTATCACTTCGATTAACAACTAAGCAAATGATGCCCACCTTCGCTAGAAACTGCAATTCCTGGTGTCTTTTCTTACTCTGTTTTCATGACTAGCCTGCAATGCTGTGCTAAGGCCTTTCAAACTTCTTGTTCCATGTGCCCCCCTTTTAACTTTGAGCACCTGCCCTTCCAAAGGTCTCTGCACGTCCGTCACATAATGTATAAAAATATCATGCAGTATTTCACTTAACATTGATCTTATGGGGATGGTGTAGTGGTACACTCGCCTGACTTTGGTGCGGGCAGCGTGGGTTCAGTTCCCACTCAGTGACCGTGTGAATGGGAGCGCGAATGGTTGTCCGTGTCTATATGTGCCCTGCGACTGACTGGCGACCGGTTCAGGGTGTAGTCCGCTTTTCCCCCAAATTCAGCTCGGATACGCTCCAGCGCTCCGCAACCCAGAACAGGATAAGCGTTGTTGAGAATGGATGGATGGATTGTATTTATGGCTGTGATCCATATGTCATTCTTTTATTTCTTCTGTGCCTATAGCTTGATGTATAATTTAACAATGATTTACTGGAAACAAAGCCTTCTTTCATACAGGTGCCCTTAACCTTCCCTGAAAGGGTTTTATGCAGTAAATAGAAATATTTGTAACATCGCCATGTCTGTAAAACCTTCAGAGGAGAAAGAAGACAATGGCAAAGTGAAGGGATGCACTGACTTTATACATCACCATATTTCATATTTCGACAGACAGTGTTAATTCAGATTTAGTTCAATTCAACAAACAAATCATAATGTTAATGTACATTCTTGAAGCATACATCAAGTTGTGCAGGATTTGTGCAATAATGTATACAAGTCTGATAATTTATTACTATAGAACAGACCCCCCCCCCCCCCTGCTACCTAAAGTTGCACAAGCCTCTTTTATTCTTTTTTTTTTTTTTTACTTGCATACGTTTCACCCATTCACTCACAATTCGCCTCTTCATTACTGCAAAAAAAAAAAAAAACCTGTAAGAACGGCATCGAAATGTTTGTGTTCCTCTCTTTTACTGTATATACAGAGGCAAGTGGGGACACAAACTTTGAGATAAAAGCATCCCTACAGTTGATATCCACCAATGATTCAGTCCTGCAGTGAAATTTCGAATAGTGGAGTGTTTATTGTTGGATACATACCAAGAATTTACAAGTGGGTGAGAGATTAAGTCCAATCTTTGTGCAAGAAGAGATATGAGGTGTGTCAGAAAAGTTCCAGGACTGGTGTTGCAAAAGATCCTGTATATTTAAAATCCAGACAATAGACTACAATTTTTTCCCCTTCGAAGTTATCCCCCTGGTGTCTAACACACTTTCCCAGCCTTCTCTGTTACACCTTCAAGCACCCCTGGAAGCATTCTTCTAGGATTCTCCAAAGCTCCACCATCATAGCCATGTTGTGGTTTTCCACGCTTGATTATCCCCTTGAGCTCGGGAAAAAGGAAAAAAATCACACCGAGCCAGGTCGGGCAAGCGGGGAGGTTGCTCCAACACGGCGATGTTCTTCTCGGCCAGGAACTGTGGGATGCTCAGGGGATTGTGAGCAGGTACCTTGTTATTGTACATTGAAGATGCGCTGCCTGATCGTTTGGCCGCATTTTAAGGGAAAATTCATAGTTTGTAGTATGGGTTCCAAATACGTGTATCTTTTATGACACCAGTCCCGGAATTTCTCTGACAGGTGCTTGTAGTTTTTTTTTAAAATAATTTTTTAAAAATCTGCTAAACTACCAGTAACTTAACTAGTTATGTTACGAGGTGCAGTTCAAATCTAATGAGCCCAATTGAATCCAACCAACAGTAAAGTTTTGAGTAGGAACGGCTCTCAAGATTCACAATCTCCTATTTGTTTGAATGTGCTACTGAATGTGAGTAGAACAGCAGATCATACAGTGTCCACATTAATTCAATGTCACGTTAGCATCAGCAAGTTCGGAGGTTTATTAATGTCTTAGCAGCAGGTTTGAATGTAAAGTAACAAAGACATACACACTTGAAGACCATCAATGAAGGAAACAAAGTTTGCATTTTTTTTTTTTTATCAGTCACAGTTTGTGCTGTCTCTTGTTGTTGTGTTGCTCATAACATGGTGGAAGAAAAAAAAAAGAAGTCCCTGGCGTGCTTCATAAAAGTGATGGAGAGCAAACATATCGGACACCCACATGTAAGTATTGTAGCTCCCACGTGAATGATAAAACGATGTATTGCAATGACAGGTTTAATTTCAGTTCAATTCAATAATCACCAGTCTTCTTTAGTGCTCTTTCATCTAACTGTATGACATGGCACTTATGTTAAAAGAGTGACAGGAAAACAACATTCACATTATAAAGTACAGTAGCGCATCTATTCTCGTTTGAATAATTGGAAGGCTGCAGAAGGACACAGCACATCGTCACTACATTCTTCATGGGGGTAACCCAATACTCGTGAATTGGAAAGTATCTTTTGGTGTTTACCAAGAAAGGAAGACTGGTTGAATTTATATATATATATATATATATATATATATATATATATATATATATATGTATATAGCTGCAATGATGATAAAATGAAACACTACATTTCAACATTTACAGAATGGCTCCAGCTGTCGCTACAGAGTGGATCACTTCTTTTCAGGAATTTATGCATGTCGTGTCAAAATGGTAACAAATTGATTTTCACATTTACGTATGTTCTAGTGTTCTCGTACATGTAAAAGAAATGAACACATAGCCAACAACCAGTATGTCTGTTAATCTCACAGAACTCTGTGCTCGCCAACAAAACTTTCTTGATTTACACATGTTGATAATACATACATTTAACACACTTCTCACAAACACACTGACCACTCAATCCGCTAGATGGTCTTATTTGGGCTGTGGGCCAATATAGGCAACATAGGAATATAAAAATACAAGCATATTTTAAGTATTTCCTGTTCCTCTTCCCTGGTAAAAGTGGCTCATACAACTAGATATTGGTGTACTTATATATGCTATGTAAAACATTAGTGACTTCTAATTTGCATATTTTCCTTTAAATGTAATGTTTTTATTTGACTTAAGTGGATTAATACAAATGTTTTACTTTTACCCATTACACTTCAGTGTACTGTTTTATTAGCGCACAGGGTTTATTGATATACATACAAAGTTAGGTATATACATTTCATGACTTAGAACAGATTTGCATTTGAAGTCGCTGTTGGTAGGTGACAATCTGGACTTTAAAATAAAAGACGCAACAGTACAGAGAGCATTTCTCTCACTTCAGGTGTTTACAATTCTTCAGACGCCATGTTAAATTCAGTGGGGAAATGAATTATAAGGGTATAGAACAAACAAAGGTGGGGCGGGGGAGTAAAGGGCCACTTACTCATCATAACAGATGAAGGAGGAGTCTCTTATAACTGTGGATGGAAGACAACCCTACTTAGTGAACTATGATTGCAAAATGTTTCCTTGCACTAAATTATTGCAATTTCCCCAAATGATTTCAAGAACATAAAAAAAAGTCAAACAAGGGCACTAGGAGACTATTAAATTTCATGCAGTGTTCAGATTTTGTGTACAAAGGCATTATGACAAATAGTGTCACTGTGAGCATTTCATTGTAAGCTCCTTTTTTTTTTTTTTTTTTTACATGGATCAAAAAATAATTTATATTTAACGACATCCCCCCAAAAAAGCTAGGTGCGTAACACCAGCATTCCATTATGATAACATGATCTATGATTACCATGTGGTGGGAATACATGTCTTCAAGATTTTGTATGCTTTAAGTATCTAAGGTGCAAGACTGGGGTAATCGTGTGTGGATGAGAAATCATATCAAATCATCACATTTGCAACTACTTCATATTTAATTTGCTTTTATCTCTCACTACAAGAGAGAATAACTTCCCAAAAAGTATATTGCTTCAAATGTTTTTAACCTTCTTTTCACCTCTTTTCAGGTGTGTCTAGACAGACAGAGAGACAGACATGGTATAATCGTTCACCAAAACATAGAAAGATGAATCCGAGAGATGAAACGACGAGAATCCCCACACGCAGGTGGCCCACTGCAAGCGCTGATGCACTGCTTTAGGTAAAGGGGAGCTTGGCTGAGAGATGAGTTACAATAGTCTTGTCGTTGGGTGGTAATCTCATTGTTTTCCCGCTCTGTGACTGAGGCTCCGCAAACATGCTTGCCATTCATACAACCAACACTTGTCAGTGAATAAAACAGAAACATAAGCCGGCTCTTCATTTGCTCTTTCCAGATGTGCTGGAGCCCCCCGCCCCACCCTCCAGCTTGTCAGCAATTTCTGATGTGTCTAACTTGTCGGAGCCGTCCCCTTTCTCTGATCTCTCCTTCTCAGATCTCTCCTCGCCGACGAGCTCCGATCTCTCTGACCTGGCGTCTGCGTCGCCCTCAGACCTCTCCTTCCTCTCTGAACGGTCTGGGTCCATGCCTGATGTGCCGGGCTTGTCCCACTTGACCATGGCCTCATGCTCAGCTATACAGGTGGTGATGTTGGAAGTCCAAGCCTTCAGATCCTCCTGCAGAGACCAACAATACACAGCCATGATACAGTTTGTAGTCACTCTGATTTTTTTGGTGTGGTTTTCTTTAAAGCAGAATACCGTGGCCGACAAAAGCAACATCAAATGACTCACCGTTTGTCATCAGGCATTTTTTACAGTACAGTGGAATTTCCAAAGTCCCTAAAGTTTGTCCAATTGTAATTCAACCAAAATTCTCAGAAGAAACGAGCTTAAAAAAAAAAAACTCACAGGTATGGCATATCTTGCAAGACTTCAGCATATCTCAAGAGATTTGAGCATCTCATGAGGCTTCCGCTTAATGAGCACATAGAGGATTAACTCCAAAAGTGTATCCGCCCTCACAGAACAGTACCAGTCAGGCAAAGAGGAGAGATATAATGTAGACAACAGAACCTTTTGTGTTCGTACAATACCATAGTGCTAGGAGGAACGACATATAAAATGTGAGCGGCGTAATCGTAACCTGGCACTCGCCATCCCCCTAACCAACTGGTCTCTTATGCAAATTAGCCATGGAGTTGCTTGTTTGGTAGAAGCATCTTTGTCCCGGCAGATTAGTACAATATGTTAAGGGTGCTATAGGATGTTACTTAAAAAACAAAGAATATGTACAGTTAATAAGAGTGTTATGATGGCATGAGTTTGACTTGAACAGATTATTTAAACTTTATGAGAAAAAAAAAGCTAGTGCGCCAGCATTACAGAATAGATTGCGATTGACTTCTGAAAATCTACATTCGTCAAAAATGCTGAATGTAAACATTCTTAAGTTTGTTAAAAGGTCTTATGCATGAATTTAAGTGCATCCTTATTTCGCACATTTATCTAATTATATATAAGGGCATTTTGGTACCCTTCCATGGAAAAAAGAAAAATGAAGTGATAATATGAATGTAAATTAACAAATGAAAATCAGCCACGGCATTTACAGTATGTAACACTCAATGAAGCTGCTGCACCTGTTGGCAGGATGTTTTTAGCTGTGTGATTTCAGTCATTTTTCTGTTGGAGGAACTGTGACATGCTGCTGAGAAAAAGCTTACTGACACTGCGATAGCATTTCTCTCCGGAATGCTTTGAAAGTCTCAAAGTTTCTTTGGATGCTGCACAGATTCAAGACACCCTGTGCCGGATGCAGCGAGGCAGCTTATTCTGAAGCAGAGGTTGGGGACTCGAGTCACATGACTGAGGAAAGACTGAGTAAGGCATTTTTTGGCAGAACTTTATTTTCCATTTCTTTTGGCTGGATGCGTCTAGTAGTATTAGCCTAGTAGCCTCTTTTATTTACTTATTTATTTATTATTTTTTTTAGTTACTGCTAACCAATAAAATGAAATTAACAAAATAATGCTTCAGTCTACCACCTGATTGATCTGATTTGAAGATCCAGTGTACTTGAAGGTAAAGATCATTAAGCAATATAAATTCATAATTGGCTTTGCGCTTGTTTATGTAGATAGTTATTACTAATGTATTCATGTTTTAACTTTGCCTCAAAGATATATATTTATTGTATTTAGTTGACCTCAAATGTAGTGTATTACAATCTTGAAAAATAATCCTATTTTTTACCTTCCCATACAACTCCCTTTTGACATGACTTGCTAAATGCTCTTACCTCATCTTTTGCATGGAATACTAATAAGTTATTTCCATCGTTGACTCTGAGAGGGGGAAAAAAGCAGTGACAGTCAGTTTCTCATGCTGTGGAAGGCTTTAGAGTAAAATATATTGAAAAAAGAGTCACTTGTTTTGAACATTTCTGGTTAACTATCGAAATAACATTGTACACAAATAGACACAATCCTAATTTTGCAATTGATCTTACTGAAGAATGAAGACATTCTTCTTTTTCTTGTATCCCAAAGAAGGATCAAAAGAACAGTTGGAAAGGTCAACAGATGGCTCTCCATTGTATGTTGTGTTGTGGTTCCTGGCGTCCTTATAGAAGGTCAGCTTGCCCTCTTTCAGCACACAGTAGACATTCACCCAGGATTTGCTGGAAACACAATCAGAAAACACAGGTCAGAGACCAAAATAATAATAAAAAAAAAACATTCACTTTTTACAGCAAAGAACTACCCATTACACAATTAATATTCACTCACGGTTGGTCAGCATATGAATGATTATTGACTATATTTAAGTGGTTTGAATGTGGCTAAAATACTGTACTGTCAATGTCTGTCAGGTTGCTCATCCTCATGCAGTACAGTGCAGTTCCCTTTGAAAATAAATTATATCTCAGCCATATAATATACAGTTCATCCATTTTATTTTGTTTGCCTCAGGTAACCATTAACATTGGCCTAATTAAAGCAAGTTACGTAGCTCATGAAGCTAGTATTGTTGTTTTTTTTGCTTTTCGTAGTGGAGCGTAATTGTCTTCTAACAATGAAGAAGCAGACAAAACGTAGAGGTCTTTTATTTTGACGGCAATTTTTTTTAAACTGGACAGTCAGGGCTCTATTTTCGTGACAGAAAAAAAAATCTGCTAAATCTAAAATCTGCGCCGAGGCAGGTTAGACCCCGTATTGATAATTTCGTGGACCAGCCCATCCCCGTCTGCGCTGCTGTGGGCGTGATCACAGCCGACTTCAATACTGTCCAATCAAAGGGGCTCCTCTCATTCCCTTTAAATGCAGTTAGTCACGCACTGAGTCTTTAACATGGCGGAAGAAGAAACAGATTTGCTAGAGACCCAAAGTACGTTTATAAGGAACTCCAAGCAGACCATCACGAGCGGAAAATGATAAGTTGGCTTGGGAGGAGATCACAGATCTGCGCAGTGAAGCTGGTCCTTGGAAACTGCCCCCCACAGAATCTGTCTGCCTGTGCCCCAATCAAATTTACCAAAATCACAATGGACCAGCTGTGCCAAGATTTAGATGTGGTCTGTGCGGGGGAAAGTTTAGACCAACTTTCATCAGCAAACTGTCACTGTGCCGGGCGCATTTCCAAGGGTACACCCTCACTGCGCCCAAATGCTTAGCTTGGCGCAGGCTGGTCTGCCACATTGACAGACACATGCGGCGAGCCTTTGCTTGCACGAAAATAAGGATATGGCAGTCTTTGCGCCCGCCCCCGTTTTTTTGGGGGCGCCTTCATTCATGTCAGTGGTTATCCAGCGCAATTGAGATGTGCAGTTAGTTAGCAAGCTATGCCTACACCCCAATAATACATCTATATACATTATATATAGTCCGCTGGCGTGGCTGCTTGAGAGTGCCTTGTTGTCCTCTGTGAGTGCAGACACATCACTGAGGACAAAGGTGGAAGTGCGAGGAGGGGGAAATTTGTTTTTTAAAATGTCAGTCTTGACGGCGGCACGGTGAAAGACTGGTTACCACAGCTGCCTCACAGTTCTGAGGACCTGGGTTCAAATCCGGCCTCGCCTGTTTGGAGTTTGCATGTTCGCCCCATGCCTGCGTGGGTTTTCTCCGGGTACTCCGGTTTCCTCCCACATCCTCGAAACATGCATGGTAGGTTAATTGAAGACTCTAAATTGTCCATAGGTATGAATGTGAGTGCGAATGGTTGTTTGTTTATAAGTGCCCTGCGATTGGCTGGCGACCAGTTCAGGGTGTACCCTGGCTCCTACCCGCAGTTAGCTGGGCGGTGTAGAAAATGGATGGATGGAAAATGTCAGTCTGGACAGCCAGCATATGGACCAGGGTTTTGCATTGGTGTGGCCGCTTTAGAGTGCCTCGTTGTCGCGGGATAGAAAAGCCACTCGACGCCCCGTTGGGATATATTCCAGTCACCCGAGGCTTTAAGCCGACATACTGTATTTTCGCGGCTAGAAAATATAGTTCGGTGAAGGCATATGAAAGATGCTAGACAAAGTAGGGTTCTATTTCACCTTGTCGTAGTTGTACGGGCTGTGGTTTCAGCGCATTCAGCGGACACAACGGCTTGATTTTTGCACTATTTTCAGTTGTCATTGTATTAGCGTGGCGATTTTTTTCAATCATTCAAATTAGAAAAATAAAATACACCTGAGAGTTCCTCGCTTTTAGCCTTGCCACAATACAGTGTCATTTGGATAACAGCAGCTTATACCTGGTGGGGCTCCTCTGCTGAGCTTCAAGATCAGAGCTGGTGGCCTTTTTGCGATATAGGAATCCCTCATTGTGTGCTGTGTGTGACGGTGGCTGGGGCGTTGTCGGGGCACCAGTGGCTGGAGCTGATCGAGAGCGGCGAGTTTCCTCAGGCTCTTTCGGACGGGGCCTCCTCCTCGGTTTGGGTCGATCTCGAGCACGAGGTCGACCATCAAAACGTGTCACTGGAGCTGAGAGGCTGCTTGGAGGCCGATACGGCTCTCCTCTGGCCTGATGAAGCAGATTTGAGAAAATGATGCACATGCATGATGTAACTTGCACCATTCTGGTTCACTGTGAGAGATAACTTACATGTGCTGCTTCTCTCTCCTGGACTTGTTCTACAATCTCCGCCATAGTAGATCTCTTTTCCCTGCATTGATAGAGGACAAGATAAATCACCCATGAAGAGTGAACAGTGAAAACTGGTCTGTTAGTAAAACACCGTTTTCCACTGAAAATGGATAAAAACAATGTGATATGGACATTTTTTTAGACTAAAAAAAGGCCTTTTCAAATCTGAAATACAAATGCAAAACCATCAGGATTTCCTTGAAAACCTGAAAATGGTAGTCTCTGAAAGTGTAGGGCTTTAGCATGGTGTTCAGGCTAGGCATGTGCAGTGTCAATGCTTCACAACAAGAATGCCGAACCAGAACGCTTTTGTTGCATATTTGGTGCTAAAGAGAATGACAAATAACAACGTTGGGTTTTCTGTTCGCAATGAATTTTCAAATAATCAATTCACAAAATACAAACATATATCTAAATCTTAAATTATAGCTGTCCTGAGACAAATTGTAATGAAATGACCCTTTATTGCTCAGTGACTGTTTTTTTTTGTCAATGTCTTTATGTCTCAAAGTGTTCTCTGTCAATTGACTGTCTGTCGTCGTACTAGAGTGGCTCCAACTACCGGGGACAAATTCCTTGTGTGTTTTTTGGACATAGCAAATAAAGATGATTCTGATTCTGAAATGTATATAATTTAAATATTATTTAAAATACCAAATATCTCTTAAGCACTCTCTTTTTTTCTCGTCCCTCCCTCTTGATTATCAAGTTATATCTCAAATATAACAGATAAAATAACTTTTAAATCTGCTTTTTTTTGTTATGACCTTGTGGTTATGGCTTCAAATGAAATACATAATTTCATAAAAAGTGTACCGTTGATGGTTGAGCTGGACAAATCAAATTACTGCTGTATAGTTTATTATCTGTTTTTCTTTATGATCTGTTATTAAAAAATATTGGTGTCTAAATTGTCCTCCAATTATGGAATGACCTTACTTCTTTATTACTTCGTACTGTAATTTCCCGTGTATAATACACTCTTGTGTATACCCCCAAAATTGACTACAAAAATCAGGAAAACCCTTCTTCCTATGTACAGTACAATGTGCATTTATGACTTTCCATCCATCCATTTTCCATACCACTTATCCTTCCTCGGGTTGCAGGCGTGCTGGAGCCTATCCCAGCTGACTCAAGGTACAAGGTACAAGGTACTTTTATTGTCAATTCTTCAATATGCATAACACATAAAATTATGGTATTTAATGGCCCGGGCTGCTACAAAAGACAGTACAAATAATAACATCAATATAAAAGCTAAATAAACTATTGTATATACAGTATAAAAAGTATTAATTGAATTTGCAAATATCAAAGGTCAGGTGACGTGTGCAACATAGTCAAGGTCAGAGAACCAAGGCAAATAAGACATTCATAAATTACATGACAAAACCCCAATGCTACTAAAGTGAATGGTGCGACCACGAGTCTGGTGTGAGCATATGTGTGTGTGTGTATGTGCGTGTATTATGTGTGTGCATCTACATGTTTACAGGGCATCAGAGTTCAGAGTTCAGGTGGGCAGAGGACAGAATAGTTAGAGGGTGCAGAGCGGGCAGAGAGTTCACCTTCCTGACAGCCTGATGAATAAAACTGTATCTGAGTCCTGACCCGCAGACTGCGCAGTCTTCTGCCTGGTGGCAGCAGACTGAAGAGGCTGTGTGACAGATGAGTGACATCCCCTGCTATGCGGAGGGCTTTGCGGGTGTGGCGGGTGCTGTAAATGTCCTGCAGGAAGGGAAGAGAGGTTCAGATGATCTTCTGAGCTGCCCTCACTATGCGATGGAGGGTCTTGCGGCAGGATGCGGTGCAGGCTCTGCACCACACAGTGATGCAGTTGGTCAAGATGCTCTCTATGTCCCCTCTGTAGAACGAGCACATGACGGGAGTCGGGGCTCTGGCTCTTCTCAGCTTGCGCACGAAGTTGAGACGCTGGTGAGCTTTCTTGGCCAGTGATGAGGTGTTGCTGGTCCAGGAGAGGTCCTTGCTGATGTGCACTCCCAGGAACTTGGTGCTGTGCACACACCTGCAGGATGTCCATGTTCAGGGGAGCATGCTGGGAGTGCGCGCTCCTGAAGTCCACAAAAATCTCCTTGGTTTTTTCCACATTCGGGGAGAGATTGTTGTCCATCCACCACCCGGCCAGGCGGCTCACCTCACTCCTGTAGTCTGTCTCATCCCCATTGTTGATGAGACCCACCACAGTTGTGTCATCTGCAAACTTGATGAAAAGGTTGGAACTGTATGTCGGTGTGCAGTCATAGGTCAGCAGGGTGAAGAGGAGGAAGCTCAACACACAACCTTGAGGGGCCACCGTGTTCAGAGTGATGGTACTGGATGTGTTTCTGCCGACCCGTACTGCCTGCGGTCTCCCTGTGAGAAAGTCCAGCAGCCAGTTGCACATCGAAGTGTTGAGCCCCAGCTGGTCCAGTTTGTAACGTTGTAGATCATTTGTTAAGGGATGATCTCTGGCTGAGAGGCGAGGTACACCCTGAACTGGTCGCCAGCCAATCATAGGGCACATATAAACAAACAAACATTTGCACTCACATTCACACCTATGAGCAATTTAGAGTATTCAATTTACCTACCATGCATGTTTTTGGGACGTGGGAGGAAACCGGAGTACCCAGAGAAAACCCACGGAGGCACGGGCAGAACATGCAAACTCCACACAGGGGAGGCCGGATTTGAACCGAGTCCTCTGAACTGTGAGGCTGATGTGCTAACCAGTTGTCCACCTTGCTGCCCTTTCCTAATTTGCTTTTCTAAATAAGTTGGATCAGTTTTATTATTAATACTGTTTACTTGTTCTTTAGTAATGTATATATTACTATGGTGTACACTGCTACCTAGCGGCTGGAGGGACAGGCCTTCCCACACGTGTGAATATTCCCAACTTGTGTGTGTGAAAACTGCGTAACGTTTATCTAAAAAATAAATGCGCGTGCACACTGATCCACAAACGCACCCTCAACAATTCAGAAACAGAATTGTATATTTACAAATGATAAGTCATGATGAATGCACAAACAACATTAAAAACGTGTAAATTACAGATATATTTGTGTATCTGAAAAACACGTGTAAATCGTGGATATATTTGTGTATATAATTTTGAGACAAATCTCTCTCCATAGTTCCTTGCTTTGCAAAGAAGTTCTGCTGTTTCCACAATATCATTTTAAAACAAATTATTTTAGACTTTACACATGTTCCAAATAACCTACCTTGTGGGCTATTCCAATGGCTCTTTTTAGCAGTATGAAGAGTGGATGTAATAAACTTATATGTATTGCCCTAAACCTCTGTGCAGTAATGTAGGTAAAGTAAAACCAAGTAACAGAAAACAGTGTGGAGTGACTTTTCAAAAAAGTGACTTACTTTGGTCATAACAGAGATGCTTCTAGATACTTAATATTGAATAGCTTACTGTATCAAATGCTTTCTTAAGATCAATGAATACTCCAACAAAATATTTAATCTGTGGCATTTGTGATTTTTCTATTAATTCAATAAGGGCTTGTGCTGTTGATCGGTTGCTTCTAAATCCATATTGGTTATTGGTGAGTAAGTATTGCTTTTCTATGAAATCATCAAACCTGATAAGAGAAAAAGTTTTACAGAATTTTTGCCATCTGTGGGAGAAGAGAAACAGTCTGTAATTTGTTAAGAAACAATGTTTGAATGTTTAAATTAAAACATACAAAACAAAACAAATAACATTGATTTGCTAACAAATGTGTTACAGTAAAAATGTAAAGGGAGCTGAAGTGTTGTGCTAAAACAGTATGTTGACAGTGACATCCAATGCTCCTATAATGAGTGACATTCAATACAGTATTACAAATATTTTTTTGGGATAAGACCCAGAAAGACAAGTAGTATAGATTAAAGGTGCCATGCCATCAGAATCAACATTTCCCACTGTTTATGCATAACATAGGTCAAAATTAATCTATGAAATGGTTTAAATTTGACATCTATGCCGTTTGTTGATCATATGCAATAGCCAATGAAAGCCAAAAGGCATTGAAAACGAGCGGAACTGAATTAGGTGCCGAAAATAAGGTGTCGTTGTGATATTAGATATGCCACTCATTGTTCAAGTACCCACCCACTCAACTCAAATTTGCATAGCTACAGCCAATGGTCGTCACTCACAACGTCTTAAAACAATGGATGATAAAATGATCGTCGCTGTTTGTGTGCACCTGGAACGTTTTTGATAACTCCTGCTACCAAAAACCAGGATGGTATGAAAAAAGAGCAGGCCTGGAGAATGGATAGCGAGGAAATTAGTGTATTTGGTCAGCCTACTTGTTTACAGCTGTCTTTTTTACTTTGCTGTGAACCAAGCTAGCAATAGCATTCGTAACATATGATACACACTCGCTCTGTCTCCGTCTTGCTCACATGCACACTCTATTAAGAAATATAATTGATGATAGATGGCAAGATATAGCCTGCAGCCTATAGCATTAGCAGGCAGCAAGCACTCTCTATTAAGAAATATAATTGACGATAGACAGTGAGATATAGGTACAACCAGGGAGAGAAAAGTATATTTACATGAGACTTTACACCGATCTCATCGGCTTGGTCGGTATCGGCTGATAATTAGCAATTTATGCTGAGCGGCGGATCGGCTTTAATGTCATAATTTGCCGATCCGATCAATGACGTCATTGATCGGCTCCGTAGAAGACATTTACTCCGCGTCGCCATGTACTGTATATTTGAATCCAAAACCTTGTTTATTTTTAGCCTTGTCGCGTCTTTTGACGAAGTACTGTAAATATCTGACCACCATTAAAGTTATTTAAAATAAAAAAACAAAAAAAGTCGCCGGTGTGGCACAGACAACACGTCTGAGACAGACAGCTCGTAATGCCTGGATCAGACTACAAGACAAATTTGGTCTTTCACAATTGCACTATGTCAGACTACTGCAATAAAATCTTATATTCCGATACCACCACATCCCGTCTTTTCCGATCACTGGGCTTTATCTTGTCAACTCGAACTTTTAATACGATACCGCTCGCAAGCAGGCAACAAAACGTTAGGTATCTTAGCAAGCAAGTGCTAGGACTAACGGTTGTATGTAAACATGCCGGCGTTATGTCGAGTCATGCTCTAGTTTTGGTGTGTGTGAAGTAATTTAATTAAATAAAGTAATTTAATTACACTAAGGTGTCACTGATGGTGTAGTGGTAGACCCGCCTGACTTTGGTGCGGGCAGCGTGGGTTCAGTTCTCACTCAGTGATGGTGTGAATGTGAGTGCGAATGGTTGTCCGTGTCTATATGTGCCCTGCGACTGACTGGCGACCGGTTCAGGGTGTAGTCCGCCTTTCACACAAAGTCAGCTGGGATAGGCTCCAGCACCCCGTGACCATAACCAGGATAAGCGGTGTTGAAAATGGATGGATGGATATATATATATATATATACTGTATAGATATGAAACTTTAAAGCGAAAAGTCAATCAATAATTTTCCCGTTTTGATAAGGGCGTTTTTGCCGTGTATATGCACCCGAACTGTCACCAGCGTGACCAGATCACTTACCCTGAGCGTTTGTCAGAGCCATCTTTAACAGAGCCCTCCAGGTCACTCGAGTCCTGTCGTTGCAGCCTCTGCTTGCCACTCCCCTCCTGTTCACTGGACGACTGCCTTTCCAGGCGTCTCCGATACCGCTCCTGACGCACAATCATTGGAAGCTCGTTCAGCCTGGCTTGGATCTCCTGTTCGCTGGAAGTTTGTCTACCCAGTTTGTACTCCCGTTCTCGTCTCAGGTGGTCCATCTGAGGGTCTGAGCGGCTGCCCCGGGGATCCCTCTGGAGACGGCCGTGGAGGAGGTCCAGTCCGGACTCCGGCCCCATCATGTCTGCCATCGGGATATCACCATACTGTTCCCGCTGTACTCTACTGGCCTCGAGGAGGGGGTTTACAGCCTTGTGGATGTGATTGATCCCTGGTTGCATGAAGTCAGCTTTCAAGTGTTGCCAAGCATAAGCCATTTTTGGGTCCATGATGCCACCACTCGGTGCCAGGTAACCCGAACTACCAAGACTTCCACTGCTGTAATGATTTTGTGCGAGATAGCCTGAGCTACCCATTCCTCCACTGCCGTGATAATTCTGAGCTAGATATCCTGAACTCCCCAAATTTGGCTGCGGAGCCAAATATCCTGAACTCCCTAAATTGGGCTGCTGTCCCAAATATCCTGAACTACCCATGTTTTGAGGTTGTGTCGAGTAAGCGGAACTTCCCATGTTATGTTGTGTCAAATATCCAGAACTTCCCATATTCTGCTGCTGAAGAAACCCAGGGCTTCCCATTACATTACTGCTTTGCTCCTGCGCCAGGTTACCCGAACTTCCCAACCTGCCACTGCCCGGATGGCTTTGCATCGCATAGCCAGAGCCACCCACACAACCCATAGACAGTCCAAAGTAACCAGAGCTCTCAGCGTTATCAGTTGTTTGATTGTTTATCCCCAGGTATGTAGAGGTGTCCTGTCCTCCACAGTGCGAATTCAGCACTGAAAAAGCGGAGTCATTTCCACCTCCAATGGCCTGGTGGTTCATCCTGAGATATGAGGGGCTCACCAACTTTCCACTACAGTGCTGCTCCAGCCCGTGATACCCTGATCCATTTATGACTGGATTGTAGCTGGCGAGCGATGAGGACAATCTCTGGGCTGCAGGGGGGGCAGCTGGTTCCACGCTGGTCTGTGAGTGTGTGGGTTCTATTTGGGCGTGTACCATCTGCCTCATAAAGGATGGGTTTGAACTGAACGAGGGACCACTTGGAGTCAGACAAGATAACGGGAACATCCTTCGACTGGAGAGCGGTGTCTTTTTGTCTTCCTCTTTTTTCTTCTCAGCCTGAAAATGATTGAAATAACTAAGATCATGCTTACTAGGGAGGAGAACACAACACAAAAGAAGGATATATGCAATGCAGTTATACAAAATTATTAGGAATATTTGCTCATTCGTTTTTTGGCAGCCATAGAACAAAAAAATATGGGGTGGAATGAGTAAGATCATGGTTCATGAGACAGCTTTTAAGGCCATAACGATGCAAAGAGATGGTATAGACCAGTGATTCTGAAACATTTTGCACCAAATACCAACTACAAAATACTTCAAGTACCCCCATCATGACCAACATTGAAATATAGTAGCATATTTAATAGTTGTAAGCCACTGTTACATGTACATTTTGAACATTAACACTGTGTTTAAATATTGGGAAACAACAACTATTAACTTAAATAATGAGTCAATTAAAATATACTAAATATAAAAGTTAAAGGTCCCCTTCCATCAAAATCCAATTTTTTTCTACTGTTTTATGCATAACATAGGTTAAAATTAGTCTGTGACCTGGTTTAAGTATGGCATCTATGCGGTTTGTCGGCTGAATGGAATAAAACAATGAACGGCATGGGGATGAAAGGCGCGAACCGGTTACGTTGAAGTGATTGAATGGCACCTGCTTTCAAAATATCTTCCTCTCTTTTACTTCACCCGGGTGACACGTCCCCTCCTCTGTGGGGTTGTGACCGTGATCGAACAATCAAACGCTTGGTCAATTCTACTTCACGACGATAGTAAGACCCCACGTCATCGAATGAGCCAAATGCGATTTCGCTATGGAGGCTCAGCAATATCGCCAACAGCCAACCGGCCAATCAGAGCAAAACTGTTTTCCATATTTCAATATTCCATATTGAGAAGATGAGCGAAGAAAGCAAGCAAAGTTTATTTATTGTGATATTTATTTACATGTGATAAATCCGTCTATCTCAACTCCCAGGCAAACAAGACAAAATAGAACATCTTTAAAAAGGACATTATGGGCATTTTCAGTCCAGATTAATTTGCATACCCGATAAAAGGACATCAAAGATTATATATAAAAAAATTGGATGTACGGGGACCTTTAAATTAAAAAAAATAATAATAAAATTGTTTAAAACCAGTTATTAAAGATTAAATGAAAATGTATGTAGCTTGAAAGTTAAGGACAATTGAACTTTACTTGGTCAGTGGTTTATTTATTTATTTTTTGCATATCTGTAGCGCACGTGTCAAACTCAAGGCCCGGTGGCCAGATCCGGCCCACCACATAATTTTATGTGGCCCGCGAAACCAAATCATTTGCTTGAAACGCCATGATTCTTGCGAATATCAAAAAAACTTTAAATTGTCATATGTAATAAAAAATAAAGTTGTGATACTGCAACCATGTTTTCGTTACGAACACCCTTTTCACAGTACAGTAACAGTTTTTTTATTTCAAAACTAGTCATCCATTGATTTGTTGTGTATGTAATAATATAAGGTGACTCAACATTTATATTTCACAATCATATCGGCCCTCTGAGAGAAACCGTAACTACGATGTGGCCCGCGGCAAAAATGAGTTTGAGTTCAGTTTGAGAATCACTGGTACAGATCCATGTCTGCTGAGCAACTACAATTCCCCAAGATTTTTTTTTCCTGTGGAATCAAACGGATTAAACATTTAGCTACAGTCAAGCTTACTGCGGAAAGCTGGCGGAGAGAGCTGAAGCGTTCTTTCCAGGTTACAGCAGCCTTGCGGAAGGCTTCATGGCGAAGGATGAGCTGCTCAACCTCATCAGTTTGGGCCTGGGTCTGACCGCCCTCTGGCTGCTTGGAGGTGATCGGAGGTTCCTTGGCCTTCAGCCAGGCTTCTGCCCTTACTGTCTCCTGGGCAAACTGGAACCTCTCATGTTCTGAAGAAAACAGCCTCCCGTTAATCTGTTAACCATCACTTCACATTATAATGCATGTGGCACAGTAAATTTGCATTTGCGTGTCATATCATACAATGGTTCTACATATTGATTTCAGACCTGTGTCACATTAACCTGGAGGCTAATAAGGTTAATTTATTTAACATTACGTTGTGTCAATTGTAAGCAACTCACTGCGCTGTAGCCTCTCCTGGTGTTTGTCCCATTTCTCAACAAGATCATTCTGCTTGGCCAGAAGGCTGTCCAGCTTTTCTTTAATCTGCAACCATGACCCAAAAATATATTGATTGAGATCAGATTGAGTTCAAGAAGGACTTGTGTTGCTTGTGTAGTTATCCTCATGTGCATGAATAATTTGGAATTTGAAGTAATTCATCGTTTGGTTCGCCTGACCTCCTGCGATGCAGGGTTGCCAGCAGCTATAAGGATTTTGCCGAGATCTGCACACTGCTGGATGGTTTTGCTGCGGCCATCTATTTTGGCTTTTAGCTCCTGGTGCTGTTTCATCATGACCTCCAATGCCGTCAAATCCCTGAGATAAGAAAGATGATGCATTATTTAGAATTACAGATTAGAAAAAGCAATACATACGAGTACTTGAGCAGTTTTTTCTCGTAATAGTTCATCCCAAATGTGTTTAATAGGAGTGAGGTCTTTCAAGGACAGTCAAATCCTTATCATACCATACCATAGCCGACAATGCTTTGTGCACTAGGGAATGCACCACAAATTCTATGATTTGTTATACTGAATAATTAAGATTTAGTGGCAACTAAAGAGTATAGCAAACCCAACCCAGATTAATCGATTTTGAGATCAAGGGTGGTTTACATCTGGTTCATATTCTCTTATGCCGTCAGTTGATGAGGTTGTAAATTTGTTTGGTTCCTTTTTACACTATGAAAATTCCAAGCCAAAAAATAAAAAATAAAAAATGCACGTGCAACACGAAAATGACTTGCTGTATGGATTATTGGAATCGGTGCTAATAAACGCAGCATGGAGCAAAACTCATTTTTGGGATAGCTTAATAAAAATGAAAATTGACTGCACAATATATCAGTCTAAAGTAAAGTAGAAAAAAGTCGAGTGAACCTATTTCCTTTCTATAATGAAAAAAAAAACATGCATTTATCAGACAACATGCTAACCTCATACAGTACAGTATATGCAGAACCAGAGACATGTCTGGTAAGTCATCATTATGTCGTCTTGGGTCAAACCAGAAATTTGCCAAGAGCGGCTTGAGGTCACCATAACTGAATTGTGCCAAATTCATTTGGAAAACATACCACCTTGGTCTCAGACCAATTGGTTTCATCTGGTCCTTACCCCAATTTAACTACTGGCTTCACAGTTGGTCATGTAGAATGAGCTATGACCGATGATCAGCCAAACATAGCAATTGATTTCAACTTGCTAAATATATGTATCAATTACATATATTTTTAAAAAATTTCTATTTACTACATGTTTTGCAAGGGCGGCACGGTGACCGACTGTTTAGAGCGTCAGCCTCACAGTTCTGAGGACCCGGGTTCAATCCCCGGCCCCGCCTGTGTGGAGTTTGCATGTTCTCCCCGTGCCTGCGTGGGTTTTCTCCGGGCACTCCGGTTTCCTCCCACATCCCAAAAACATGCATGAATTGGAGACTCTAAATTGCCCGTAGGCATGACTGTGAGTGCGAATGGTTGTTTGTTCCTATGTGCCCTGCAATTGGCTGGCAACCAGTTCAGGGTGTACCCCGCCTCCTGCCCGATGACAGCTGGGATAGGCTCCAGCACGCCCGAGACCCTAGTGAGGAGAAGCGGCTCAGAAAATGGATGGATGGATGGACATGTTTTGCATATTTGGGACGGATGGAAAACTCAAGTCAGTCTCTGACGCTTTGATTACATGATATTGAAACTTGAGGAGAGATATCATTGCAAATTAGGTCAAGATGACACTGCAGCCTCGCTCGACACTATAACACTAATATGCTCACAAGAAGAGTAAATTTTACCTGGGTTCGTCCCATCCAATCTGGCCCTTAATGCCTTCCATCCACATAAGATTTTCGCGCACCACTGAGAAGAATTGCACTTTGTCTGTCACTGAGGTGACCTGGACACGGCTGGCCACACAAGAGCTCAACAGCTCCTTCCAAGCGTCCATTACTTCGTGCTCTTTTGCCAGAATGGCCTCAGCCTTCTCACCAGCATAAATAGTACGCAGCTGTGCAGCGTTCTCCTGCAGCTGTCGTACCTGAACCAAGATAGGATGCAATGACTTCATCATAGCTAGTGAGGTTGTTGATTAATACGGTCACAAGAGTTGCACCCACCCCCCCCAAAACAATCTATATGATCATTTTGTATGTAATCGATTAACTGTACATCCTGTATCATATAAAAGTACAAACCCCCCAAAAAACAAAGTAAATGATGTCACTGATGGTTTTCAGAAGAGGTTATATCACTTGCCTGTGTAACTAACAGTTGAAGGGCATGCTCAAAAGAGTGCATAAGTCTCTGCAGGGTGGCTGGATTGGTGATGTTGGCTTGGCATGCCCTCACCTCTGGCAGCTGCTTTGTCTTTCCTGCGATCTGAGCCAAAACCTACAACACCAGACAGGGTCGTCATCACGAGCGCTTTGAAAATATGAGCGTTATGTTACAGCCAGACAAACACCCTTTAAAATGACACGCCTGAAACACAGGCTGTTATTAACTCGTAACACACCTCCTTGCAGTCGGTGAAGAATTTATGGAGCTGGTTGGATGCTGCCAGCATCTGTCTGCGGGTCTCCATCAGCTCCAGGAGGTCGGCCCAGGACTCGTTCAGTCCATCCTTCCACTCAGCAATGGTGGCTGCATCCGAATGACCACAGTCGATCATTTCATTCACCATTTTGTTTACCTGCTCCATCCGCTGCTGGCCAATGTTGTTTGTTTCTGAGGCAAATTTGGTGAACGTTTCTTGAAGCATCTGGAAAAAATATATAAATAATGTAATATGTGTATTTTAAAACATGTGATCTATGATGAAAACACAAGATAATCAATTAAGAACAATAAAAGCACTTGGCTATTATACTGTTTACACAAGATTAGTAATATTGACACATCCAGTGCAGTACCAAAGTCTCATTCTGCCATTAGATTTGTTGTTTTACCAATGGCATGATGTCCATATATAATTAAAGTCTCTTAATTAGAATATAATCACAATGTCATATGCATAACACTTGTAGCATGCAGTTGAATTTCTGTCTTTTATGTATGACAAAGTTTCAAAATTATCGAAAAAAAACACTTTTGCAGACTACTGTATGTACCAGTGGTACAAGTTTTTACATCCAGTCACGCTATAGGTTTTAATTGCTTGTGCTGGGACCACTAATAATAACACAGGTTATATTAAGATATCAACTCACAGTTTTTTACTTGTGTTTAGACACTATAAAAAGCATCCCACCGCACCACTCATCAGTCGCACTGCCTTTATCATTTCCCACATCCTGTCCTGTCCTCCCCTTTTCTGTCCTCTCTCATCTTGTTCTATTTGGGTAGTTATTCCATGTTCTCCCCCCCCCCCCCCCCCCCAACACACACACACACACACATCCACAAATAAGAACATGATTTGATTGTTGTAACGTTACTTGTGGTCAAATATCTAACTATTGCCTAACTATTGTTCTGCTGTGGTTCGCATCCCTGTTGCACAGCAAAACTGTTACAGCACAAAAGGCATACAGATCCAACATAACCCACAACTATAAAACAACTTGTAATTAGTGAAGACCAATGCGTAAAACTGCAGTGATCTGAATTCTCACCGTAACATGCTCCAGGTCTTGGCCAAGATCGGTAGAACTTGCTACAGTCTCTCGTTCAGTGATCCATTTCTCTAATTCCTCTACGTCCTTATTGAGCTGATAAAGCCAGTACTGCTGCTCCAGCTTGATCTTCCTGTGCTCCACCATGTCTTTCAGAGACACATACAGTCTGTCTATGTGAGACTGCTGCTTGGTGATTTGCTCACTGAGGAAAAAATAACAATACCAGATGACAAACTCACTTATTATAAGTTATTACAATTAGAAATGCATGGTTGGAGATGACCACAATGTGCCCGAGCAGGTATCTAGCAATTGTTCAGGATGTTATACATACAACCCCAAATTGGACAATACAGTATAATGGAATCCAACACATCGATTCATTCATCCATTTTCCAAAACACTTATCCTAATTAGCCTCAGTGGTGAGCTAGAGCCTATCCGAGCTGACTTTTACGCTCACATTCACACCCGTGGACAATTTATAGTCTTCGATGAACCTAACATGCATGGGTATAACACGCAAACTCCGCATAGGAAGGCCTGAGCCAAGAGTCAAAGCCGGGACCGCTCGACTTTGAGGCGGACTGAATCCAACACTGTGTAACTCTGCCCATAGCCCTGCCCTTTTGTGCACATTACAACCACCTGCATCTCAAATAAAACTGTTAACTCTCATTTGCATTATTTTACAGACACCTACTGTAGATCCAAATTGAAGAATGAGATACCTAGATCTTAGATACTGTTGTTCATTTGAACATGATGCCAGTGAAACTGAACTGTGTTTCACACAGAAAATCTTGACTATAATTCATGTGTATTGCACTGCTATACCGTTCTAGTTAAAACAAAAATAGATTTTTTTTTTCTTTTTCTAAAGCTATGAACTGAGCTTGATAGGTGAACAGCAAGTGAAATGATGAGTCATGTCACACCTCTCTGGGTGTCCGAGCTCTAGCAGCTGCTGGCATTGCTGGGACAGCATGCCCACAGTCTCTGCGTATGTTTCCACTGTTTGTTCCAGAGCCAGGTGAGTCTTCAACAGTTGCAGGGTGCTCGCCTCATCCTGAAAACAATCAGAAGTGAGTCTGTGTACTGGAGTAGTGGGTTTACAAATAAACTGACTGCCAGTGTTGTCCGTACCGTGCCTTTTTCGTCATTGGCCTGCTGCAGCTTCTGACCTGACAACCAGGACTCCACTTTGGCTGCCTCACTGTAGTATTGTTGAGCCTGCAGTGCTGCATCCAGCATCACAGATCTCCTTTCCAGCTCCAATTGCAACACCTCCCACAGCTGCCGCACATGGCCAGCCCCTTCACGCACAAACTCCACTTCAGGAGTGCGCAGCGATGCGATAATTCCCGCCCTGTCTAGAACCTCCTCAACACGAGCCCGCCGCCCTGCCAACTCCCTCTGGAGAGTCTGAAAGACCGATCTCAGGTAAATCTCAGGAAGGGTTTAGGTCTACGTTTAGCTTAGAATTGACCTTTGTGATACTCACCTGTTTTTTTTTTACATGCTGCTGCACACTATGGAGATTACGGCCATATTCCTTACATGATGCCTGGGGAAGCCTCTCTTGAATCCACAGCTATTAAATAATCAAACAAGATAATGCATTTAGTCAATGTGCACATGTGGGAATGGTAACAAATATTTAAAAATGAGAAGATGATGAGCTAACCATCTCGTCTTCCAGGTCTTGAGCGACTTGGTGCATCTCTTTGGAAGCCAGCAGGATGCGGCGTCTCTCCTTCAGGGGCTCAATGAGGCGAACGATGCGGGTCTCTGCCATGCCTGACTGCTCAGCACCCTCCTTGTCACCTGCCATCAGACCTCGCTGGGGAAGGCAAACTCCTTGCAAGCTACCCAGTTCCTCCACATCCTTGTAAATGTCCCCAAACTGAGACTCCATAGCCTATGCCAAAACGATACAGTAGAGTTGCAGCTAAAGTAAGGTAAATGTTCAACGGAATTGTTGCATATGTATGTAATGTAAAACGTACAAATACTGTATTGACTGAAGTTTTTCGCCCTTGAAAAACAATTGTCAACGGGGGTGGGGGTGGTGGAGAAAGATAGGGTCGGGGGGTGGAGGGTTAGGTGGCTATTTGTGTTTAGGAATGTGTCTTCTGCATGCGCCACAAACACGATATTGATTTTAGACTTTTTTCCAAATTGTTATGCAAATGATACATTTTCTTTGATTTTCATCAATAGTCCATGGGACAGTCAACACAATTTTCAAGTCATCAACTTTTAGAATATCATTTGAAGGATTTGAACAAACCTCCCAATGGAAACTGTATTTTTAATACCAAAAAAAAAAAAAGCACTGTTCCAAATTATTACAAACAACGCAGTTTAAAAACATCTCACAGGTTGTAAAGAACTCAAAAAGTCATTTGTTGAGTTACAGAATTAGCAGGTCATATTTAATGAAATAAAAACCAGAGTTGCTGTTTGGATGCGACCTGCCTACCGCCTTGATAGATCTTTTACTTGAGGAGGCTCGGTAGGTCGTCAATTGGGATGTGGTCACAGGAGGATGGGGGCCAGACCATGAGTTTATCTCCTTTTATGCCCATAGCAGCCAATGATGCAAAAGTATTCCTTTCAGCATGAGATTGTTCACTGATATGTGCCGCTCAAACCTGGATGGTCCATATGCATGGAGTAGTGGATAGTTGGTGGATAGCCACCATGTTCCAACAAGGCTGGGATCTCAGCAAGGAGTTGGCAGAGTCATGTTTTGGGTCGTAATCATGCAGCGAGAGCTGGTTGGTCCCTTTTAGGTCCCTAAAGGTGTGAAAATGGCCACTTTCTTCCATAGTACAAAAAGAAAAACCGCGCTTCCTTAAACAAAATAATCTTCATGCATGACAAAGCACAAACTGATGCTGCAAGGAATACCTCTGCATTATTGGCTGCTATGGGCATAAAAGGAGAGAAACTCCTTGTGTGGCCCACATCCTCCCCTGTCCTCAACCCTATGAAGAACCTTTGGCGCATCTATGAGGGTGGGAGGCAGTTCACATCAAAACAGCAGCTCTGGAATGCTATTCCGACATCTTGAAAAAAAATTCAAGCAGAAACTCTCCCAAAATTCACGTTCATAGGATACACGAATTGTGAAGCTGCTATTAAATAAGACTTCAAATGTTATTCGACCTGTTAAGATGTTTTTGACTAAAATGGCTTTTGATTTCAGTAAACGTGATCTCCTAATGCTGCAAATTGAACATATAACTATTTTAAATTCTTTAACATCCTAAATGGTTTTGAAACTTTGTTGTGCATAATAATTTCGAAAAGTGCATTTTAAATTCTTTATTTAATAAAAATAAATACAGTTGTCATTGGCAGGTTTGATCAAAAACATTCAATGTCTACTCGAACGATTGATGACTTGAAAATTATGCTGTCATTTGCTTCGACTATTTAGGAAAATCGAAGAAAAATATCATTTGCATAATAATTTGAAACACGGCGCAATAATATATTTTTTCTAATATTTAGTATGGGCCATATATTCCTATATTCTTGCCTGGAATTTCTGGAGCTGCTCATTGAATGTGGGCAGATGATGTGCCTGCTCCAGTTGGGGGGGCTGCTGCTCCAAGTGGGAGAGCTGGTTGTCAAGGTCCGAGTAGCTCTTCACTGCCGGCTCCGGCTTGTTGTTCTCAAAGAGCTGGCGAGCTTTGGCCTTGGTTGTGGTCTCCAAGTCAGACCAGCACTCTCTGATCTCTTCTAGCTTCTGCTGCACAACTGTGCGCAGCTCCGGCTTCTCCTGGATCAGCCCCTGGCCTTCCTAAGGAAGGAAAACAGGAACAGTTGTTAAACTGATAGAGGCGACACTGACAACACAGATTGATACAAATCACTGTATCAGTGCTAACACTGCTAGCCTTATTTAGTTTAAAATAGGCATTATATGTGAGACTCTCATTTCTTGGCTGAGTGACTCTGTTTCTCCCTTGTACACGGCATTAATGTCAGCTATAGCTTCAAGGGACGGTTCTTATGGGATGAGCTGCTGTCTCTCTCAGTAGCAGATATGGAGAAGATGAAACACTACAGCTGGAGAAGGCTATAAAGCATTTTCAACGTATGCAGTGTCAATCATTCTATTCCATTACACTGAAAATCAAACATTCATTGAGTCATCATTAGCATGGAAGCTGGCGAGGCTCAAAGTCTAACCTTGATCTGTACACTGTACATATGGCATTGTTTGGACTGAGGAAATAAAATAAAATAGGCAGTAGATAAAATCAGTTCTGTAGCCAGAAATAACATGGAATAAAACTGCTCCATGCCAAGGCAGCAACTTACCTGCTTGCAAAGAAGCAGGAATAGAGCAAAATTTGGCCTCGGGCTGACCTACAAATCGTGCATGGTAAGTCTAATACACCTCTCTTATGTCCTGTACCTGAGCTTTTCCTCGTTCTCTCTCTTTTTTTTGTGAGAGATTCCGAATGAAGACATGCATTCTAATCAATGCATCCGGCATTTTCTTTTGTATCAGTCGAGCTGATATTTCTAGTATAAACGTCTGTAGTATTTGACCGGAAACACTGATTTGATCTGCTTGTTGATGTCAGTGATACTTTCATATTATGCTCTTCATGAGAGTAGTGTTGCAAAAGGAAACTAGAAATTTTCCAATGAAAGTTAGTTTTGCCTAAATTGTGTGTGTGTGTTTTTTTTTAAATGCATTGTTTTATTTGTGAATAGTGTTTTAATCATTTTACAGATTAAAATGGATGTAGTGTGCGGATTCAAAATACAGCAGTGGCCTCAATACTCCTGCTGTAGTGTGCAGGTTTTTTGAAACATCTATGACATGATGGAGCAATTCACAGTGTATTCACATACGGTCATAAAGTGGGTGTGGCCTCAAGAGTCTGCAGTAAATTGTGTGCTGTGGCCATGGAACTAGAAATTCTTACAAATCATTTTAGCTAAGACTAATATTAAGATGTTTTATTGTAATATTGCAGTGCCTTGCTATAGATAAACCTGTAATTTGCCACAGTTGCACCTGACCAATTTAGCTCTGTAATTCCCTAAAATGGTAATTCCCATGGAAAAGTTCCATCTTTAAGAATTCCTGAAATGTGAAATATGGTAATAACCTTAACATTCTGTGCATCAAAGCCCGGCATCGCTTCTGTAATTTTGCTGTGGAGCTGGACTACTGTATCTATTCTATGGCTCACATAATGCAGTGCTGCATTCCTCCTCTTGGCACAGCCTCTCTGTTCAACTTCTGCTTGTGCTCAGTCTCTCTCACATCCCTAAGCCTCATTCTCCATCTCATAATGCAGAGCCGGCAGAAAGTGGTCTCCCTCCTCTTGTGGCTTTACTGACACACAGAGGCAAGAGGAGACAAAACCAGAGATGGGGTGGTGGAGAGGAAAGGCAGAGTAAAAGAGGAAGGGAGGTAATGCGAATCAAAGGTTTGTGGAACGGGAATCGGGCTGCGGGTGTGCCGTGCTGTGGCAAAACCTTTACGCAGTTGGATCCAATGAACATCTGCGAGTTTTTCTTCTTCAAAGCAGTTATGTCTACCACGGCACAATGTCGTAATAGCATCCACATGGCAGTATGATACTGTGCGAAATTCTTCAGGCTTTCCTGTGATGCTGATGCAGCAGTACAGTTGGAGTTATGTAAGAGCTTGTTTTTTTTTTTTTTGTTTGTTGACAAAAGTATTTACACCGACTGAAGACAGAAAAGCAACACCATGTCACAAACTCTGTGTCTCTCTTTCAGTCCACATTGTCCGTAAACAAAATGTATTGATAATTGTCCAATTACTTTGGAGCCAAAGTGCTTTAAATAACAGCAGGGACATTTGTGTTTGCCCATGCTTAATAAAACTATAATTAAAACATTTGCCTCTGTATCAAACCACAGCTAAACAAAGAGCTAAGGAATGAAACAACTCAAAAACAATTTGTGGCTGTTTAAAGCCATCAACTTTCCTGTTCAGGGTGATGGGAATCTGGAACCCATCCCAGCTCACTTCGGGCTAAAGGTAGACTACACCTTGGACTTGCCACATGGCGCTTGTTTACAGCACACTGAGTGAGAAATTAACCCTTGACAGTTCCACAAAAGTGTAGTTACTATATGTACACTACACAACCAATCGCTGTGCTGTTTAAAACAAGAAGGTCAAATATCAGTAGGCTTTATGTCCCATGTTTTTGTTGTATAAAGACCAAATAAGGAAGCAAGATGTGTCGCTATCATAAATCAACATAAAGAAACATTGATATAACATACTTTTTTTGTTTTTTTTTAAATTAACAACTGTGGCTTAACACCTTTGGTTTCCGTTGATGGTTGTAATTGTTATACTGACCGTGGCCAGAGTTTAAATATAATTATTGACATTGACGAATAACTCGATTTTTACCCAAACCGCAACTCTCTGCTTCACTCAGCTTTAAAACATTTTGCGAATAAGTCACCGGACTGAAGAACAAGATAAGAGTTTTCTCGCTGTCATGTCATTGACCTACTTTTGAACATAATGGCTCACAAGTAACCAAATGTGCAGTATCTTTTGAGATTGCTCTCCTACAATATTGGGTCATTGTAGTGGCAAGACAACACAAGTACACGATACACACACAAACATATACAAACACACACACACACACACTATCCATCCATCCATTTTCTGAGCCGCTTCTCCTCACTAGGGTTGCGGGCGTGCTGGAGCCTATCCCAGCTATCATCGGGCAGGAGGCCGGGTACACCCTGAACTGGTTGCCAGCCAATCCCAGGGCACATACGAACAAACAACATTCGCACTCACGTTCACACCTACGGGCAATTTAGAGTCCCCAATTAATGCACACACACTATATATATATATATATATGGAACAGGAAAAGTTACAATGTTACTCTCAAGTGCAGATACCGATGTAATTTGTGTAGGCGACATTGTTTCTGCCAGTGTCTTGTGATGATTTCTCACAGTGGAATCTCAAATGTTGAATGCCTCTGAGGTTGTACACTTAAGTACACGAGAGGTGTTAAGAGAAGAATGTGAGAAAAGAACAGTAGTTAACTTTGTTTTAACACTTGTGTTACCATTAAGAAGGTTAAAAAGTGAGATATAGCTAGGGTTGGGCATCGTTTGAATTTGAGCGATTCTAGTCCGATCCCGATTCCGATTCTCGATTATGATTCTTTTAGGGGGCTTGGTCAAAAAGGTTTGCGTGGTTTAAATAATCATTTTATTAGCAGCCTGCAGTATAATCTCAAATGAACATTCTATATTACCAGTATTAATATCAAACCTATGAACTAAAAGGCAATGTGTGTGGAACTAACCCAATTGACTTAATATTCATTAATTATATTTTCAGCTAAAAGGTAAATATAGCATTGTTAAAATAGTTATTTGCGCCTTTTTTTTTAAATCGTCAAATGGTTTATATGTGCAGGTTTTAACTTGCCTTGCTGTTTTAAGCATGTGGTCTTCAATTTTGAAGGGTACGCACTGTAACTCAGCATTGTGACACGAAAAATTATTTCACAAAGTAAAACGAGACAGCAAAAAAAGAGTAATAAATGGAACCAAATGCTCTGTAAATCCTTGATTTCTTTCAGTGCAAGAGTTCAACCCACCCTTTAACTTGTTAGCTGCCTCAATGTTGGCAGAGACGTATTTTATTGTTTCACTCACCCAATTTGACTTTGACTGAGGCTCAGTGTGGAAGGGAGCACGTCAGACTTCTACACATTGTGAAAGCCTCCTTAGCACAATATAATCTTATTCCAAGTGTTGCACTGAGGCCACTGGTCATTTATTTTAACACAGTTAACACTTCTGTTCACCGCTGCCGTTGGCCACAAGCACGTTTTCGTGCATGTTCTTCTTCGTTGGTTTTCATCGCTTCTTCGTTGGTTTTCACAACTTTTTTCTTCAGGGTTGGCGGACTGTAGGCATCGAAACTGGGAACCGCATTTTGAAAATTTGAACGATTCCGGGAGAACTGGAATGTTAGTCCCGGTTTCCATCGGTTCTCGATTCTCGAAGCCCAACCTGTGCAAGACACCTTAATATTGTTGTCATTTGTCCGTAAAGTCAAGACTGATATTTTTTTTTTCCCATTTTATTATTCACAGTGATTAATGTGTGATACATACAGTTGATAAATGTTTTATGATGGTGACAGCTTGACCCTGAAAATCTGAAAAACAGTACGTATATATTTTTTATTTATTTCCTTTATGGGAAAATTTTAGGCTAACCGGCATCCCAGAAGGTTCCATTGTACAGTATATTGACTAAGATTAACTTTATATCAGTATTCTAATATATACTTAACTGATCATCTTCTGTTTGCAATTTTTCCATCCACCCATCTATCTATTTTCGATCGCTTATGCTGTTCTGGGTCATGGGTGAGCTAGAGCCTAATCCATCTGACTTTGGGATGTAGGGTAGACTTTGAACTGGTCGTCAGTCATTTCTTTTGGTATTTCTTTCACCTCCTGTCTGTGTGCAGATATGGCATTGAGTCCACTTACAGTATGCACACTTGAGACCTGGGCAAAAACATTCATCCATACTACTTGTCCTCATTAGGATCACACATAACTTGAGCCTATCCCAGCTGACTTTGCGAGAGAGAGAGGCGGGGTACACCCTGTACATGCCACCAGTCAATTGCAGATGACAAATATACTACAATTCAAGAAATCATACTGGATTAGACTACACAGTAATGAGACACATTTACAGTTCAAATTATATTCAGCATCTAAAACTGATGAGCCTTTGCAGCTCGCCAATTCATCTTTCAAAGTGCTACTCCTATATTGGCATCAAAGCCATTTAAACAAAAACAACAATAAGTGAGACTTAATCAGTAGTGGGTGAAGGAAACACCAAAGATGACCGACTATAGTTAATTCGATGGTTTAACCCACCTAAATGTCAACTGGTGTTTAGGATTGATATTGTTTCCATATGCAAATATCGAGCTGGTCTATTTGTTCGGGCCGGCTATGTCGTTTTATTTACAAAGTATTGACATCTGTGCCAGAGGTAAGGCTTGGCACAGGGTCAGTGCTCACACTGTAACAGAGAAGTATCCACAGTTCTTTAACATACTGTACATGAGCTGACCTGGAGCTATGTTCCATACTGAGCGTGCATAGTGAGAAGTGAAAAAAAAGAACAAAGGCAAAGGACAGAGCCAAACTCTTCCAAAAGACCACAAAGCTCAACAATCATGGCAGCATGATTGCAGTACAAGCTTTTGTCTCTCAGGTAGCGGGAGCAGGAAACTTGGGTAAGTGAGGTTAATAGGACATAAAGACAAGGCCATTGGAAGAGGATTATATAGGAAGTGGAAGCGCAAGAGGCAAGACATATGACCCCTACATCTATAACACAAACATCTTTATTTTTAATTTTAAATTAGCCCTATCGATGTAATCTATTCATCCAGTGTTAATAATTCTGTCCATTGCGTGTAATTGAAACAATTGTAGCAAAATGGAGTACATCAACTGACGTTGGGTGAGAGGCGGGGTACACCTTGAGCCCGTGGCCAGCCAGTTGCGGGGCACATATAGACAAACACAACCATTCACACTGAGAGTCACACATAAGGACAATTTAGAGTCTTGAGTTAACCTAACATGCATGTTTGTGGAATGTGAGAGGAAGCCGGAGTCGCTGGAGAAAACCCACATAAGCACAGGGAGTACATGCAAATCCCAATCTAATTTGCTAGAGGTTATGGGTTTGAATCTCATCTTCGGCCTTTCTGTGTTGTTTTCATCTATCTGCGGATTTTCTCCGGGTGCTTTTCCATGTTGTGCTCGAAAAAGCACGGTAGGTTCATCGAAGACTTTAAATTGCCCATTGGTGTAAAATTGTGTGCGACTGTGTCTAAATGTAAATGTAAATGTCTAATTGACTGTTGGCCAATCCAAGCTGTACCCCGCATCTCGGCCGTAGAGTCAGGTGATCCAGCTCAGATCGACCCAGCGTGGACCACGCTACAGAAAATCTATGCATGTATGGATCTCTTAAATAATCAATCTTTGTGAGAATAGTTTTGAGAAGGTCTTTTCTTGTTCCAGCATGACTCTAGTTTAGTGTAAAAGGGCTTTCTCAGAGCAACCTTTGGAATGAACAAGAATGGATCCTCCAACATGACCTCACAAATGTTCTTCTAAATGAAAGGAGAAAAACACCGACATACTCCGTATTTTCTCATTTTCTTCTTTCTTCAATTACTGTCCATAAAAGCAGTTGGTTCATTTGATCAGGGTGCAGGCAGACAGATACTGAGCTCCCGCGGACATATTTAACTCGCAAGCGTTTATCACCAGCTCATTCTGTATTTAATAAGGGTACCCACTCACATTTCTGTTGCCACAGTGCAGTGACAATGCTCCACTCACGCAGGGATCACCGTGATTATGCATTATCATGAGCTGACGAAGGTTATCCAAATGTGAAGCCACAGCAAAAGAAGAATGGATTGGATTTATATAAAACCAACATATTGTAACCCTACTAATTTCGAGGGAAAGACAACTCATCTCTACATACATTTTTTCTCTAGTAAACCAGCCCCCTATAGTGAGTACTAAATACCAAAAATAAAACCTCTTTTATATGAAATGCAATGTACGACATGTAAAACATATGAACAGAAATTGCGTTATGTGCATACTTTGAACGCAAGAGAGTGAAAGTGAACACTTTTGGGTGGCGTGGTGCAGAGGGTCCATTTACGCCCTGCGACCGGAGTGAACAGACTGCATTGTGTCCCTGGGCAAGACATTCATGCCCAAGAACGAATGTGGTTGGATGTTTGGTGGTGGTCGGAGGGGCCGAAGGCGCAGAATGGCAGCCACATGGCTGCTGTATCCAGTAGGAAACGCCCTACTGCTTCCAGGAGAGAAAAGAATGATCTGACTTCAGCATGGCAGCGTTATGAATCCCACTAACCCAACCCAACCTAAACCTTCCTGTAACAATTTTGATTGTATTTATTTGGTACAAATGTGATACATATTTGGAATGGTCAGCATAGCCTGCCCTTCCCGCGATGCAGCAGCCAGTCATATAGCAGAGGAGCGTGCCCTCTGGAGCGTGTTGGTATTAAGTGGTAGAAGTTAATAAATGTGCTGCGTATCCTGGTTTAAGCCAGGTACTTGCACCACAACTGTACATCACTGGAAGGCAGCGTATTGCTCTGTGCACTCAAGAGCCAGGTTGGCGAGAAGTGGGAGGGATTGTGCGGAACAAACCATTTTTGAGGCAAGTGGGGTACTGTATTTTTGTTGTTGTCAAACTGTTACATTTCAACTACATACTCCCGAGGTTATACACTTTTCTACGCTTTTCTCGCTTGTTGAAAAATAACGTAGATTAAAATAAATAAATCATATATTTTTGAGTGTCTAGACCAGAGTTGGCGGCACGGTGACCGACTGGTTAGAGCGTCAGCCTCACAGTTCTGAGGACCCGGGTTCAATCCCCGGCCCCGCCTGTGTGGAGTTTGCATGTTCTCCCCGTGCCTGCGTGGGCTTTCTCCGGGCACTCCTGTTTCCTCCCACATCCCAAAAACATGCATTAATTGGAGATTCTAAATTTCCCGTAGGCATGACTGTGAGTGCGAATGGTTGTTTGTTTCTATGTGCCCTGCGATTGGCTGGCAACCAGTTCAGGGTGTACCCCGCCTCCTGCCCGATGACAGCTGGGATAGGCTCCAGCACTCCCGCAACCCTAGTGAGGAGAAGCGGCTCAGAAAATGGATGGATGGATGGATAGACCAGAGTTGTCGAACTTGTTTTCATCATAGGCTACAGAGTTATGGCGCGTGTGTGATCTTTATGACTGGAACTAAATTTGAATTATATTTAACCATACAGACTAAAACTAACCAACACGTAAGATTTTGTTTGATGATTGTGCTATTGTATGCCAAATATAAAAAAAACTGACTTTGCCGTGAAATAATCAACTCCATCTACACTGTATTTCTAGACTATAGTTATAGAACATTTACTCATAAGTTTTCTAAAAACCACATATTTTAATCTTTGGTGGGCTACATGAAATTATGTGGCAGTACCGATTCACTCCGCGGGTCGGTCAAGACTGCCGTAGCTTATTCTTGAAATGCATTTCTTTTGTAGACAGCCAAAATGGCCAATTTGATACATTAGGTACATTAGGCAACAGTAGTAGGACTTGTCTTCAAGGACCATGGATATAATTAGTTACACTAGCTCATGAATAATTAATAATGGAGACAACAGTAAATTAATGTGTAAAGAGGATTACAATCAATTTTATTGCAGTAAGTAGAAAGTAACAAATTTAAGTACCTGTACATACAATAGATTTATATTTCAGTATATAAAGAATGTGTGGCATGGTGGAGAACTGGTTAGGACATCTGCCTAACAGTTCTGAGGACCCGGGTTCGAATCTGACCTCGCCTGTGTGGAGTTTGCATGTTGTGGCCGTGCATGCGTGGGTTTTATCTGGGTACTCCGGTTTCCTCCCATGTCCCAGAAACATGCGTGGTAGGTTCATTGAAAACTCTAAATTGCCCGTAGGTGTGAATGTGAGTGCAAATGATTGTTTGTTTCTATGTGCCCTGCCATTGGCTGGCAACCAGTGCAGGGTGTACCCTGCCCCTCGCCCAGAATCAGCTGGGATCGGCTCCAGCACGCCAGCAACTCTAGTGTGGAAAATGGATGGATGGATATATAAAGAATGAGCTCAAACATCCCAAGAACACGTCATCATATTCTAACAGATTTTTGTATGAATGAAATGAAATGTATCTTAATACGACTGTAATAGAGAGAGCTTAATGAAGAGATGAATGTTGAAGAGTTTACATTACAAATTATCAAGTAACAAACCAATTACATATCAGCAGGACCTACATTCTCAAACTAGAACATCCTCAGCTTCTCTAAACTGGGAATGCTATTCCTCGAATGAAAGTAAAATTTCTGCAACATGGAATACAAGGAGTGCAAATTGAGCTCATTTGCATGTCAAAAGCCCCCTTAGCTTCAGCGAGGGAGAGGATATTGCATTATGTAGATGGGATGGCATATGATGGGAACACAGTTCTGTCTTTAAAAGAAAACCTGCCTTTCAAGATGACCATAGAATAACAGTTCAAATGAAAAAAATAATGTACATTATCTGTATGATCGCCACTGCCGCAAAGGTTTTTTTGTGTCGCTAAGCTAAACGATGGACCGACGCAATTGTACTCTTAACATCACTGCGAGAGTGGCAAAAGCTCTGTGAACGTGAAAAGCGAGCTGAGCATTCATAACCTTGAGAATGTTATTCAGGATGCCCCCTTTGCCATGTCATAAAACAATGATCAATGAGTTAGGACACCTCTCCCAATTTCACCTCGCTTCTAAGGCAATTCAGACATGTGTTCTTATCAACATGGCACCCCACTCCCACCTCCCTCTGACTCACCTGCTCTATCTATGTGACCTCTCCATCCTGCAACACATCTACTCACCTGTTCTATCTTGGCCAGCCATTCCTTGTTCCGGGCCAGTTCTGCCATGAAGGCCTGGTGCTTCAGCCACTTCCTGTGTAGCTTTTGAGCCTCATCTCGCGCCGTGTCTCGGGCCATAAGCATCTTCTCTTCCACCCGCTGTCCCACTCACTCAGCTAGGGGAGACAAAAATAGCCACCATCAGGAGGCCAATGCTTGATCAAGCCGGCCCTTTCCCACAGGACGTCCTGCTCGCTTCTTCTATGCACGAGCCACCCTGTTCCGCTGGGCTCTGCAGGGGCCTGGATACCTTTTCTCTCACCACCCACCCCCACCAGACACTCTTTTTCTGGAGAAAAAAAAAAGAATCAAGATAAGCACCTCAGCAGCGGTAGCAATGGACGCACTCAAGCCCTTCGTTTGGATCGCCCTGGGTCCTCATGCCCTACTACTTCATCGGTCTTGCGGTCCTGATGCTGCAGTGCCTGCTAGCCACGAAAGGCAAAAACAACCAGCAAAACCAAGGAAATGAACCAATGGCAATGCTGTTTAGGAGTCACACACACACATCCAAGCTACGTTGCAGGTGGTCAGTTATCTTCTAGCCTCAAATGTCAATTAAAATCCAGGAATCGGTGCAGATGTAACATCGCCACAGAGGAATCTTCCAGCCGGAGCAAACCTGATCATCCACCGCTGGCAAGTCCCGGTCAATCTATAGTCCTGTCTAGTGAAGCAGTAGACGGGAGGAGGATGAGGGGGAGGAAGAGTTTGAGTGGGAGGAGCAGGGAGGACAGGATGCAGAGGCAGTGCAGAGGAGGCTGGAGAATATAAGCTATCTGCTCTTGAAATGCATCATTACCGCTGCTGCAATGATGCATGCTGACGTGAGACAGCACACAACATTCTCGCCTCAGTTCGCCTTTCTCATGTTCCCGAGCAGCTCGACCGCGGTTGGTGCATGCTGCTGCAGTCCTTGCCTCTCAGCAACGCTCTGTGTGGGTGCATATGCGTGTGCGTGTGTGTGTGTGTGTGCAATCACAATCAGCACTGCAGTGCCAGAGCAGAGCAGAGCAGAGAGAGAGAGAGAGAGAGAGGTATACTGTAAGAGTTCAGGAGAGAGAGGCAGGAAGAGGGAATGTTAAAGGGGAAAAATGAGTGAAGAAGAGGAAGAGGTAAAATATGGTGTTGGGAGGTAGTGCTGGGGTGGTGATAAACAGAATGGAGGTAAGAGCCTGCGTCATCCTTCAGTGTCACCAGGGACATTTCGCTGCACTAGAAATGACTGCACTCGGGAGCAGGAGCAGGATTTGGGATGGAGGAGGGGTCAGTGGAAAGCAGTGAATGAGAGGGAAGGAGGTTGCGTGCACACATGAGCAACAGTGCAGCTGACTGATTTGGATCAGTGCTCACACCGCTGCTTTAAGACAGCCTGCAATGGGAGCCCCTTGCCACAAACAACAACAACAACAACAACTGTATGGGCCGTAATTACAAGTCACTGGATGCACACATTTCACTGTTTCATCACTTTTGCATTACAAAACATTTGTTTGTATATGTGCTATTTTCATATAGTTTTACCAATAATGGTGAAGACAAAAAAATAAATAAAATAAAATAAAATTTAGCAATTGTTTTTATGCCGCCTTGGTTTAATAATTGTACATGTCTCCCATGCTGAGACAGCCACGCTTAAAGTCCTATTTTCCAAAAGTTATTGTTGAATTAAAATTTTAGGCATTCATAGTAAAGGCAAACCTTATTGACAGAGCAAACGGTGGTGGCCCACTAAAATATGTTAACGGGAAAGACAAAAGTGCATAACGGTAAAGACATAGACAGCTTCATAAGATTTGTGCGAGTGGCACAATTTAAATGTGTTCCCCTTCAAACTGTACAGATACAAGTGCAGAAATGATCCTAACTATTCATTGACATGAGAATACATGACAAATACACTGATTTATACACCCCCCTTAAATAAGATATAGTTCTACTTTGGGATTTTGAAATGAATTCTGAAGAAAACAGATGAAGGCAACCTGTGTAAATAGTGATTTTGGTGCAACGATTGAGTGTATTTTGGAGGTATTCTTTTTTTTTTTAGCAATGGAATTGTTTTTAAAGAAAAAATAATTAAAAATGAATTATGTAATGAAAAGAAAAAAAGTGTATTTGTTGGATTTTTTTTTATTCCATCCAATGTTCTGTTTTTTGTCAATCATGTTTGTTAAAATATGTTTGGATGGCAACCAAGTACACTGAATTTTTGTATTGCAAACCTTTTGTGTTCATCTTGACATAACTTTTCATTTTATTTTTTAATTTTTTAAATATTTTTTAAATCTGATACTTCATCCAACTGCTAAAAACAGCTTTCATGCAATTCACATATTGCAAGGAGAACTTCAGGTCTGTGCTAATTGCTAATACCAAACACTTTCTGTAGCCTCCTTCCACCATCTAGAGGGGGAAACGTGCATTTTACACCGGCAAGTTCAAGCAAGTACCCGCGCATCATAGAAGTTTGTATTTGATTTTTTTTTGGGTTATTTCATCATGGTATGTCAATCATTTCAAAAAATATATTTAATGAATGGCAGCATGGTGGTTGATTGTTTAGCCCATCTGACACACAGTTTAGCGATCGTGGGTTCAAATCCGAGCTCCTGCCTTCCTGTGTGGCGTTTGCATGCATACCCATGCGTGGGTTTTCTACGGGTGTTCCGGTTTCCTCCTACATTACCAAAATACGCACAGTAGGTTAAGTGAAGAGTCTAAATGGTCCTTAGGTCTGAGTTTGTCATTTTATGAGAAAAACGGGAACATTTATTGTCCCCTGCATGGGACTGGTAATAGAACCTCTTTATACCTCATTAATGTTAACAGTGTTCGAGAGGGTTTTATTGTTTAAACATTCATTAATAGAATATAATTTACCAGTAATTTTGTTTATATGTCCATGAAGAATGTTCCAAAATTACTTACAGGCAATGTTGCCTGTGCCGTTAACAAAGGATTTGTTGAGTTTGATCCTGGAATGGATTACACTGGGCTACAAAAAAATATTTCTGTAAGTTTTCGATGATTTTTCAACTGATTTAGGACAATTTTGCATCGCGGAAACCGAAAATTACATCCGTTTCTCTCGTTCAGGTAAGGTTTTTATGCCAAGTTGTTACCACTTTATTAATCAAATGTTACAAACTTTGCTGACTGTAAATTGAATATTAGGCATTGATAAAAGTAAGCACCAGTAAATTGAATGTTACGTCATCCTTCTTCAAAATTCAGGGCATGAACATGTGTTTATTTGAACCTGCAAAGTAAAAATACCTGTACATGTAAACGACACAAAAAGAAACAAAAACATGTGGCCATAGTTCTAAAGGTTGACCTGTTGGAGCAAAACAAATGTGATATTTGGATTTAGCATGTCAAACTTGTCCTCAATCAGCGAAAAAATCTTCAACAATAATTTTTTTGTTGACCAGTGTTATTTTTGTTTTTCTGTTTCGTTCCTATATTACCAAACAAAATATGCTTGCATATTTTGAATTGTTTTCATTTTTTAAACATAAACACTACTGTGCTTTTGTCTTTTGGGAAAGATTCCAAATATTCCGTTTATTTTAAAGCTTAAGGTCTGACAATAAAGCGCAGACAGCAATATCACAATATTTCTCAATATCGAGTCGTTTTGACAAATGAATGTCCCGACTCACAACCAACTAAACATAGATTATTGTCAATAATCACTTAAGATAAGAGACAATAAGTAATGTCAGGATTTCTTTTTTAGCTTAAGTTGAAAGAATGAGGCAACTGACTGAGACTATTCAATGAACGTCCACAGACTCATAACCCATTTATTGTCTTTTCCACGGGGCGCATTAAAAGGCTTGAGGCATGAGAAGATTCAAGCCTCCACACGACTGACCGAGAGAGCAAAGATGTACAATCAACACATTTAGATTAATACACTATCTGCATATGCATCAATTTAAAACAGCTTTCAATCATCCTGTGTCCAAGGGACAGCTGCCAATTTCCGCACATTCATTTTGGGCACTTGTTGAATGCGTTTTAGATTCATTTACACCAATTGTGGCTGGGGTACTTTGTTACTGCTTCTGCAGTCAGGGGGCACCACTTTATATGCTGTGTGGGAACTAGCCTACAGACAGTTAACCTTGACCACATGTTCCAACACTGTGAATGGACCCGTTAATGATAACCCAGTGTAATGACTGACTTCTCGTTGGAAAGAATGTCCAATGAACATACGTCTCTGCCTTTAAGAACTTGTTTTTTTTTCAGCTCAATGCAAAGTGCACGTGCAAAACTAAAAGAAGGAACTGATTTTCTGTCCATTGCCGTATGCAATAAAAGTGCATCTTTTTAACAATCCCTGCCCTTTACATTTGCACTTGTGGATCCTCCAGTAAATACTGTTGTCTTAAACTGAATGATTCATATCACGATTCAGAGCGGGTGAGGAAGCGTGTCTACATTCCTTTGCAGAGGAAACTGTTAGACGTGTCATGACATCAGCACACGGAGATCTGCATGACATAAATCACAAAGACAGGTTACATTAATGTGCGATTTACGGCTAAATTAGAGAGTGCAGGATTGTCACTGACCCAAATATTAGTGCAGTTTTGTTGTTGTTTTCTACATGGCAACCATCTTACATTTATGACCTGACTGAAACAAAAATGTCACATTAATCACTCGTCAGTTATTTCTGTAAACAGAAACTTAAAGTTCATGAAACATGGAATAAAAGTCTGTAAGGTCCAGGTCGTCTTTGGGCGAGAGGCGGGGTACACCCTGAACTGGTCGCCAGCCAATCGCAGGGCACATACTGTATAAACAAACACCCATTCACACTCACATTCATACCTACGGGCAATTTAGAGTCTTCAGTCAACCTACCATGCATGTTTTTGGGATATGGGAGGAAACCGGAGTACCCGAAGAAAAGCCGCTCAGGAACGGGGAGAACATGCAAACTCTACACGGGGGGGGGGGGGGGGGGGGGGGGGGGGGGATTTGAACTCCAGTCCTCAGAACTGGTCAAATGAACCATCACAAATATTACCACGTTTAAATAACTAAATAACAGAGCAACCTTAAAGGTTGAGACCCCTTTCTGTGACAAGTGTCGCCTCCAATTTGTTCAGATTTAAAAAAAAAAAAATCCATAATTAAAGAAAAAATTGGAATTCATGATAATAAGCTGCTGCCCGCCAACATACAATGCTTACTTACTGTAAGTCCACCTATTAGATGCCACTAGGTGACAGTATCGGTTTGCAAACTCTTTTCAGTTCGTCACCAGCCAGGTGTCATCAAATTGTGAGTAGCCATCCTTATCTTGGTTTATGATACAGTGGTTAACGTCTCTCTCTACCTGTGTCTGCATATGAGCAAGGCATCTGAACCTTGCACGATAAATGTGGCTTTTCATATCAAAAGTTTGACCCTGGAAACAACTTGGACGCCAAGGAGTGTTTGGAGTGTGAGAGCAAACTGGTATACTTGGAGAAAACCCTTGGAAGCACAGGGGAGAAAAAGCAAACTTACAAACATACACATTTCCTATCTGTGCATTTTCTGAACCGCTTATCCTCACTGGGGTCGCAGGCGTGCTGGAGCTTATCCCAACCAATCGCAGGGCACATAGAAACAAACAGCCATTCGTACTCACATTCAAACCGAGGGGGAATTTACCAGTCTTCAATCAACCTAGCATGCATGTTTTTGGGATGTGGGAGGAAACCGGAGTACCCGGAGAAATCCCACGCAGGCACGGGGAGAACATGTAAACGCCACACAGGCGAGGCCGGGTGACATACACTGTAAAGTAGTTTGAACTTGGGGGCATATTTTTCACATATTTATTTCAGAGGAGCGCACCAGAGTTAATTTGCAAGTGGACCGAGATTACCTCTTCAAGCACTCTCACCCTGCTTGTTCGCATAACAGGCTTGCAGTGAACTTTCTTCGGACACCACAAAGGCTCCCTCACACACACCTGCACGCTCCACACATTTCTATTGCCAGATTGTACAATATACCGTTACAGACATTACAGTGGGAAAATTAAAATACATTTCTGCATTAACTGGTCATAAAATGGGGCCTGAACTTCATGTAACGAACAAGAATAAACAAACAGTCTGCTTAAACTAATATCACACAAACAATTATGTTTTCATATTTGTATTGAACATAACATAAACATTCACAGGACAGGGTGGAAAGAAGTAAGTGAACCTGTAGGCTATGAATTCTCCAAGAGATAATCAGAGTTTGGTGTGAGCCAACTTGGAGTTCAATCAATGAAACAAGATTTGGCTCAAAGCGGCTACTAGAAAACGCACATCAGGTTAGTATTGTCTTTTGTCAAGAAGCATTGCCTGATGTGTACCATGCCACGCTCAAAAGAGCTCTCAGAAGACCTATGATTAAGAATTGTCGACTTGTATAAAGCTGTAAAAGGTTACAAAGGTATCTCAAAAAGTCTTGATGTTCCTCAGTCTGTAAATGGAGAAAGTTTAGCACTGTTGCTTCTCTTCCAAGAAGTGGTCATCCTGTAAATATCACTCCAAGACGACAGCGCAGAATGCTCAATGTTGTAAAAAAGAACCCTAGAGTATCAGCTGAAGGCTTACAGAAATCACAGGCACATGCCAACACCTCTGTTGACAAATTGACTATAGGTAAAATAGTAAACAAGAATGGGGTTCATTGGAGAACACCAAGGAAGAAGCCGTTGCTGTTTAAATTGGAGGAATGGTCCAGAATTTGTCTTCATCGTTGTGCACATCTGATCTGCAACTGCAGGAAACATTTGGTTGAGGGTATTGCTACCAAAGGAGGGTCAACCACTTATTAAATCCAAGGGTTCACTTACGTTTTCCTCCCGATCCTGTGAATATTTATATTATTTTCAATACAAACATGAAAATATATACTGTACTTGTTTGTGTGGTATTAGGCTAAGCCACAGGTGTCAAACTCACGGCCCGGGGGCCAAATCTGGCCCGCCACATCATTTTATGTGGCCCGCGAAAGCAAATCATATGTATCAACTTCCATAACTCTCGCTTAAATATGTACCAAAATTTCAAATTGTCATATACAATAAATAATATATTGATATTGCAAGAATTTTTTGTTACCAAACCCACTTTTACTATAACTTCAAAAATAGTTGAACAAACTGTTATCCTTGATTTCTGATTTCAAAACTAGTTATCCATCAATTTGTTGTATATATGTAATATGATGAGACAATTAAACTTGATTTCTACAATGGGGCCTGTGACAAAAATGAGTTTGACACCCCTGGTTTTAGCTATCAGTAAATTGTTTGGTTGCTCTGGCTTTAAATTTACAGGTTTAACAAATCCTCCCTAAAACGGAAATTACAAATCCAGCATTTTCAATTCAAATAACGGCCATCAACATTTAACACAAATTCAAGGGATTATAGTGTGACAATTGGTTGAGGGGCTGAGGCAACCACAAACACCTTTTGGACAAATGGCTTTTTATTGAGGTGAGAAAATTCCTTGCAACAGCCAAAAACATGCATTAACATACCACTGCAAAGCCAAGGTTAGCTAACCCAGACCTTACTCGCTTATTAGCCCTAACTACCCCTTTGGTAATATACATCTACGTTTGGCACACAGACCTCTAATAACAAACGGCTAACAACCAGTCATTATTGGGGCTTGAGCAGGAGATTTACAAATCTTAGTTGCAGTGGCATTGGACAGGTACCCCTTGCTTGAAAATGGTTATTCCTTCACGGGTGAGGTGAGCTGTGTGATAAAATCTTGTGATTTATTCCTGGTGGCTGATAATTACTGGTGTGTTGTCACCTGTCAAAAATGAATGGACGGGGAGAGTCCCGAGTCTGTAGTCTGCACGGTCTTTACAACACCGCAGTAAATCTGTAATGTTTGTTAAGCCATAAATCCATAGCATGTGATAAAGGCTGATCTCTCCTTGGCGGCATAAGATGAACATTTCATTTTAGAGATAAAAGGTATGCAAAAGATTATTTGAAAGCTGTGCTAAGTAAAGAGGTGTAAGTGACTAGTTTACAACTCAGTGGAATGAATCACTGGTTTAATACAAGACAAGGACTAAAATAAAGCTAGTTATGAATTATGGTTCACAGCGAGACTTTGATCACTAACAGAATTGTACCGATTTTGTTAAGTAGTGGATTTAGAGCTTTCCAAAATGATTTCTGATGCATTAGAGGGAACCCTCACTGATTGATCGTGTTGTAATAGGTGTGTTTTTAGGAATAAGACAGCTATATAACTTGAATGTTTTTTCATGTTGCATTGCAATGACATCAACGAGTTGCACTGTACTGAATAGCCTCATAGTGTATAGCACCAGTGTCCAAATCAAAGCCTGCAGGCCAGATTCGGCCCACCACAACATTTTGGGTGCCCTACTAAAGCAAATCATGTACACCCACAAAACAAAATTGCTAGTTTTTTTTTTTTAAACAACAACATTGAGATATTGTAAGCATTCTTTTGTTACCAAACACTTAATAAAATAAATTGCACAATACATGAATAAATGATTTTCCTTGACTTCTGATTTCAAAAATAGTGAGCCATCAATTTGTTCTGTGTATGTAATAATACTGTGTGATGAGGCAATTAAACATTTATAAAGTTGAAGTCATAACGGCCATCTGAGGACAAAAATTAACTTGACACCCCTTGTGTATAGTGTACAAAAGCGATGAATGCAACCTTAAACTGCTGACGGGAATTGGCAACAAATGCTCTCCTGCTTGGTTGACATTGTTGACATTTATACCGGGTGATTGAAAAGTAACTCCCTATTTTTAAGTACTTGTAATTTATTTCTGAACTATAATTCTTACAAGAAATTAACATGCGAAGAAAGTGTATTGCAGGGAGTTTCATTTTAAATTCGCCAGCATGAGCCACCAGTTTCTCAAGCCGCCTGGGAACTGCATTAGCTGATTTCATAATGAACTCTTGTGGGATGGAAGACATAACTTCTCGTATTCGCCCTTCAAGTTCTTCCAAAGTCGTTGGTTCGATAGAACAGACTTGCTCCTTTAATTAAAAAAAAAAAGAAATATTACAACATATGAATACATTTTATTAAAATTGATTAATTTTATTTTAAAATAGGGAGTTACTTTTCAATCACCCTGTATATATATATATATATACCTCTATATATCAGAGGTGTGACCAAGTCATGGCTTTGCAAGTCACAAATAAGCCTCAAGTCTTTGCCCTCAAGTCCCGAGTCAAGTTTCAAGTCGAGACAGCAAAGTCCCGAGTCAAGTCTTAAGTTGAGACATGCTTGTCCCGTGTCAAACACATTGAGTTTCGGGACCGTTCATTTGACCAACAAAATAGCAATATATTTTAATATATATAATATTCATATTTCATTAATATGTACACATTATGGCGGCACACTGGAAGACTGGTTAGCACATCAGCCTCACAGTTTTGAGGACCGGGGTTCAAATCTCCACCTGTGTGGAGTTTGCATGTTCTCCTCGTGCCTGCGTGGGTACTCCGGTTCCCTCCCACTTCCCAAAAGCATGCATGGTAGGTTAATCGACGACTCTCAATTGCCCGTAGGTGCCAGTTCAGGGTGTACCCCACCTCTTGTCCAAAGATACAGTGGGTATGGAAAGTATTCAGACCCCCTTAAATTTGTCACTTGTTGTTATATTGCAGCCGTTTGCTAAAATCATTTAAGTTCATTTGTTTCCTTCATTAATGTACACACAGCACCCCATATTGACAGGCAAAAAAAACAAAATTGTTGACATTTTTGCAGATTTATTAAAAACGAAAAACTGAAATATCACACAGCCATAAGTATTCAGACCCTTTACTGTGACACTCATAATTTAACTCGTTTGCTGTCCATTTCTTCTGATCATCCTTAAAATGGTTCTACACCTTCACAGTCCAGCTGTGTTTGATTATACTGATTGGAGTTGATTAGGAAAGCCACACACCTGTCTATATAAGACCTGATAGCTCACAGTGCATGTCAGAGCAAATGAGAATCATGAGGTCAAAGGAAATGCCTGAAGAGCTCAGAGACAGAATTGTGGCAAGGCACAGATCTGGCCCAGGTTACAAAACAAAAATTCTGCTGCACTTAAGGTTCCTAAGAGCACAGTGGCCTCCATAATCCTGAAATGGAAGACGTTTGGGACGACCAGAGCCCTTCCTAAAGTTGGCCGTCTGGCCAAACTGAGCAATCGGTGGAGAAGAGCCTTGGTGAGAGACGTAAAGAAGAACCCAAAGGTCACTGTTGCTGAGCTCCAGAGATGAAGTCAGGAGATGAGAGAAAGTTCTAGAAAGTCAACCATCACTGCAGCCCTCCACCAGGCAGACTGGCCGGACGGAAGCCTCTCCTCAGTGCACGACACATGAAAGCCCGCATGGAGTATGCTAAAAAACACCTGAAGGACTCCAAGATGGTGAGAAATAAGATTCTCTGGTCTGGTGAGACCAAGGTAGAATTTTTTGGCCTTAATTCTAAGCGGTATGTGTTGAGAAAACCAGACACTATTCATCACCTGTCCAATAAAGTCCCAACAGCGAAGCATGTTGGTGGCAGCATCATGCTGTGGGTGTCTTCTTCAGACGACTGGTTGCAATCGAAGGAAAGATGAATGCGGCCAAGTACAGGGACATCCTGGACGAAAACCTTCTCCAGAGTGCTCAGAACCTCAGACTGGGCCGAAGGTTCATCTTCCAACAAAACGATGACCTCAAGCACACAGCTAAACAGTGATGCCGCGCACGTTACTTTGTAACGCGTTACTCCAAAAATAAAATAAAATAAATAAATCCGCCATTTTGAGTAACGAGCAAAGTAACGTGTTACTTTCTGCAGGAAAGTAATTAGACTACAGTTACTTCTTCTCACCAACAATAGTTACTTTTGCATCATCAATGTCTCTCATAAAGTATTACTTTGTAGCTAGTGATTCTAACATAGAGCCGACACCACTCCTCTTTTCTGAGACCGCTCATCTTGTCAACATTTTAAACAATTTTATGCACAGTGTACTGAGTAAAGTGTGTTCTATGGAGCACTTTATATTGTATAAGCTGTAAATATGTGTTTTTGTCATTCTAAACGTATTGTCACATATCTGTATCCAGTAGTTACGGTCAGCGGAAATGGAAAGGTCTTCTTCCCATTTATTAATGATTGGTAAGTGCATTGATTTAGTGCATGAAATTAATATACAAACTTTTGAGAGATTTGTTTTCATTTGCAGAAGAAGCTTCACTATTTGCTTGACAAACTTTGGCAGTTTGAGGTTGCTGCTTTTAATTTATTGTATTGAAGAAAGTTTCCGCCTGTTATTTGGAATTCTTGGAACAGTTCATCACGTGTCTTAAAAATATCGTTAAATAGTTGTTGTCGGTGGTCAATTCCATGTTGTTTCCATAAGCTAAAGGGGTATATTATTAATTTCGAAATCTGGATTATGCCATATTGGGGAGAGCATACTGGGAACTAATTGAGATCCTGTAGATTTAAAACTTTTCAACCAAGTCATTATTGTGATGCGATTATTAGGTTCTTAAAGCATTTATAACGTTTAAGACGTGGAAATAAATGGGAGTTTTGGGACTTTGATGTTGTTGCAGTCTATTTGTTCCAATTCCAGCCAAGAATGATGCTCCTCATCGTGGTGCATCCATTTGATGAGGTATTGCAATTGGTTAGCTAAATAACAGTGTTTAAAGTTGGGAGCATTTTGGCCTCCCTCCTGTTTACTTTTCTGAAGAGTGGATGAATTAATTCTATTTTTCTTATTTTTTTTAATCATTTACATGTGGGCTTAAATGGAATCATTGAGAATAAATAATTTATTTGAGGTAAGGTTTTAATTTTTATTGTGGCTATTCTTCCTAGTATTGATATAGGCAAGTTATTCCAGCGTCTTAAATCAACTGGCCGACTGGTTAGAGCGTCTAACTAAGGCTAATTGGGAACAGGTGGGTGCCATGATTGGGTATAAAAGAAGCTTCCCTGAATTGCTCAGTCATTCACAAGCAAAGATGGGGCGAGGTTCAACTCTTTGTGAACAAGTGCGTGAGAAAATAATCGAACAGTTTAAGGACAATGTTCCTCAACGTACAATTGCAAGGAATTTAGGGATTTCATCATCTACGGTCCATAATATCATCAAAAGGTTCAGAGAATCTGGAGAAATCACTGCATGTAAGCGGCAAGGCCGAAAACCAACATTGAATGCCCGTGACCTTCGATCCCTGCATCAAAAACTGACATCAATGTGTAAAGGATATCACCACATGGGCTCAGGAACACTTCAGAAAACCAATGTCAGTAAATACAATTCAGCGCTACATCCGTAAGTGCAACTTGAAACTCTACTATGCAAAGCAAAAGCCATTTATCAACAACTCCCAGAAACGCTGCCGGCTTCTCTGGGCACGAGCTCATCTAAGATGGACTGATGCAAAGTGGAAAAGTGTTCTGTGGTCCGACGAGTCCACATTTCAAACTGTTTTTGGAAATTGCGGACGTCGTGTCCTCCGGGCCAAAGAGGAAAAGAACTATCCGGACTGTTATGATGTAAAGTTCAAAAGCCAGCATCTGTGATGGTATGGGGCTGTGTTAGTGCCTATGACATGGGTAACTTACACATCTATGAAGGCACTATTAATGCTGAAAGGTACATACAGGTTTTGGAGGAAGATATGCTGCCATCCAAGCTACGTCTTTTTCATGGATGCCCCTGCTTATTTCAGCAAGACAATGGCAAACCACATTCTGCATGTGTTACAACTGCGTGGCTTTGTAGTAAAAGAGTGCGGGTACTAGACTGGCCTGCCTGCAGTTTGAACATTAAATATCTATACCATATTTTCACCACCATACGGCGCACTTAAAAGTCTTAAATTTTCTCCAAAATGGACGGGGCGCCTTATAATGCGGCACGCCTTATGTGTGCACCGGGTCCCAAAATCTGTAAATGTTGTTGTGTGACTTTGATGAGCGCTCCGCTTGACTGACTGGGAGGATTTCCTGCCGACACACTGCTATATAGAGGAAAGGCGGACGTGACTGAGGACAGCATGCGGACGTTAAAGGGGGCGTGTGAAAGAGGACGCTAAAGGCATGCCCCCAGTAGGTATATAGCGCCGGAATGTGCATTGTGCAAAACAACATCGGTTTGGCTAAGGATCCCCGAAAATGGCATCTACGAAGCACAGTTTAAACTGCAAGCTATCAGTTACGCGGAGGAACATGGGAATCGAGCAGCCGCAAGAGAATTCAAGATCAACGAATCCATGGTGCGCAAGTGGAGGAAGCAGGAAAACGCCGGCATCATTGCTGAACAGCCCTCTGGCAACGAGACTGACTCCGACAATGACGAGAGGGAACCCGGCATGTTGGATTGAGAACTTGCCCAGCTGTTAATTTGGGATACAGAAGATGAGGACTGTGATGGATTTGTGGATGAGGATTGATCAAAAAATAACGTGAGTACATTGTTAAATAATTCCATGAAGTACAACCGAGCTCAGTTTTGCTCCCACTGCCTTTTAAAAAACATTGTTTTAGCGTGCATGCTACCGTTTGTTTTAAGCTAGTTTATGTTTTACCATGCCTGCGCCCAATAATACGGTGCACCTTATGCCGGTGTTAAATACAGAAATAGAATACTTCTTTTAAATTTACTTGCTCTTATTTTGAAATTCACAGCCCTACTTTTATTTAGTAAATGAGAAACCACACAGTTGTGCTCATATGTTTGATTACCCTGGCAGAATTTGTAAGATGTGTACAATTCTTTTAAGAAAACATGAAGGACAAAGTGAAACACATTTAATTTTATTTTAATGGGATTCAAATTAAACTGTCAAGCATTTCAGAAAAGCATTATCATTAAACAAAACATAACCATAAAGACATTAATGATGGTTGTTGTTCAGTCATCAGTCATATTTAAAAAACAAAACAAACAAAAAACAAAACAATATTTCACAAATTCTGCCTGGGAAAGTAAATTTATGAGCACAATTGTACATATATGCAGTCATATGTACAACTGTCATATTGGAATATAAGTGTAGTCTACACCTTTTTCATAACCTCTAGGGGGCGGTGGAATAGTGGAATAAAAGTGTACAGCTTTTTCATAACCTCTAGATGGCAGCATACATTTATAAAATGTGAAAGTCTTTTTCATTTTTCTCCTATACCTATGTATAATGCGCACTCTTGACTTTTGACATTTTTTGGGGAGTAGAAAATGTGAATTATACATGAGAAATTATGGTAATCCATACATACAAAAAACAACCAAAGAAATCCATACATACAAAGAAAGTAGAACAAATAACATTATTCTGCAAGCGCTAAACAAGATTTTGCTAAATGCATTGCTGTTGTGTGCTGGGTCATTTGTTTAAAAGTTAGCACCACCACCTTTTTCTGTCCACGACAAGTGAAACTTGTACCACTCATGTGGGTGACAATATTTTACTGATGACTCTGACGTGCGGAATAATCTTTATTTGGCATGCTATTTACGTGCTACATGTCATTTTACAAAGATATTAAAGGACTTATGCTTTAACAATTTGTAACAGTCAATTCAAAGAAATTGAACCAGATTATATTTACGAGTAACAGGTTCTGGAAGATAGATTAACTGAGCCAGCAGCAATTGCAGGTTCTAATTGTAAAGTATTTGGCCTTGTTTTTTCCCCTCTCTTTGAAGTTGAAGTCCCCTCTGCTCTTGTCCTGAGGTGCTGCCCAAGCCTGATTTATGAGCATGATTTCCAGGGAAGCTAGTCTAAATTACATGCCCCCTTAAACCTGGAAGGGGAGACAGAGAGAGAGAGAGAGAGAGAGAGAGAGAGAGAGAGAGAGAAAGAGAGAGAGAGAGGAGGGGGGTCAAATCGTAACTCTTGAGATGTGTAATTGCAAGCCGAATCTAACCTGCAGTAGATAAGAAAATACCCAGACCCGAGAAAAGGGGAAATGTGTTTAATATTGGGACTTTTGGATAAATGTGTAATTTTTCTGCTTGTGATATGTCACTCATGTTGCAGAATGAATGTTGTCTTTATTGCTTTTAATATAATAGAACGAGCTGCATGCGGTAAAGTACAGATAAAGGTTGAAAAAAAGGAAGACATCTGAACCAATGAAGACCAACTCAGCAGAAATTATAGGGGCAGACATCCCTCAATAAAGATACAAACTGAAACAAGGATTGATTTCAAAATTAATATGTATGATTTGTTTTGTATGCTGAGACATAAGTGTTGAAACTTGTAAAGGATGTGAGGGAGAGTCAGAGGAGGAGGAGGTGACAGTGCCATTTGACTGGAGGGTACTCATAAACCTGGAGAGGGAGAGAGTGCACCATTCCTCACAGGTGACTGTACCATGTGACTTCAGAAGCTTTAAAAAGCAAGTGAACCTGTCCTGTTGAAGTACAAGTAATCACAAGGCAGCAGCGGAGTCAGGGAAAGAGAGTACCTGGGCTGTCGGCGCACAGCAGCAAACACCGATAGCTCCGCATGCAGCAGTCTGCGAACCCAGCGTGGCGTCCAGATTTTCGGTGCCAGTTGTATTTTTCATACCTCCAGCGAGTGTCCACTTCTATGTCACAATGAGCTGCAGCAGCGTTGCAGAGTCTGAGTTTTCGGAGGAAGAGTTGGAGCTTGGTGCACTCAGCCAAAGTAAGGGCGATGGAAGTCCAAAGACGTCATTTCAAGACAGCGAGAGCTCAACAAGCAGTCCGAGCGACCCAGAGGAGGGTCAGACCAAAAAGCGCAACAGACCAGTCCGCTCCAAAGCTCGACGGGTGGCAGCCAACGTTCGTGAGCGAAAACGCATCATGGACTACAACCAGGCCTTCAATGCCCTACGGGTCGCTTTAAATCATGACCTTTGTGGCAAGCGACTCTCAAAGATTGCCACACTGCAAAGGGCCATTAATCGCATCTCTGCTCTCTCTGTATTCCTGAGCACAAACCCTCCCAGCAAGCCTTGCACCCATCAGGAGTGCAAAAGGTCAACTGCAGGACCAGCAGTGATGGCGGTATCTCGACTTGAGCCGACCAAAGGTACGGTCCCCCGCCTGGAACATCAAAGTTACGCTCCCTGGCAAGCATCCATCTCCCATCAGATGCAGGCACAAGAGGGTCCGCACATGCACAGGCTCCCTATGGAACCACATGTCTACATGGATAACGGTGTGTCGTCATGCCCCCCTTCACCACACTACCCTTGTTATCCTACGGAGGGACAGCTTTACGCCTCACACGGCCACTGTGGCAGCCCTCATGACTATCCGCCTAGCCCACTGCGATACTCTCAGGTGGGTGACGGGTTGGGGTACCAACCCGGAATGTGGGGCTCCTGCACTCAAGGGTACATAGACGCTTTTGTAGAGCCGTCTCCAGCTTTGGGACATCCCTGGCAGATGAACTTTTGGCAGGAGCACGAGCACAACCTCTCCACTGGCTCAGACATACTGTAACAGGAAACTGGGAGCTCTTACACGGGACACCACGAGACAGTTGAATGATCTCAGGAAAGAATTTGATTTTTTTGATTTTTTTTGCTTCTGGTGATCGAATCAACTCAGTATTACAATAAACCTTAGGCAAATATAATTAACATTTTTAAATCAACATGCAATGATCATCTGCAGAAAATTATGTTTCAATCTTGATCACACAAAATGGTGTCATTGTTAGTCACTTCACAATACAAAACTGAATTATTTAAATGTTATTTTTTATACTTTTTTTTATGGCAAAGAGCCTCTTAACACATTAGTCAACATTTTAAAAAAGTATTTATTTACTCTTTTGGCATAAAAGTTGTGTCTGTCTGTACATTGTTTGTACATTTGTAAAGACATTTTCTAAACTTTCAAATTAAATGTTAAAATCTAGGATTCCTGTCACGTTTTTTTGTTGTGCATTTGGTTTGTTTGACTTTTATACACGAATCAAATAGTATGCATTTCCATGTGTGCAAGCAGCAGATGTGCGTGTGTGTGTTAGATTATAGCCTAAGGTCAGCAGCCTCAAGCATTCTGTATCTGCAATGACAGAGGTCCTTCACTCATTTGAAAAATGGCCTCGCAAGTCCATTCTTGTCATTTTTTTAGCGACGAAAGGTCCACATGCAATACGCTACGTTGTTTTGGCGGAGGGTTTTGAAGTGCCAATTTCTGTTAAAGCAACTGCTTCAACAGTTCAACAGTACTGATTCCAAGTGATGGGTCAGCTGGTAGTTGTACAAATCAAAAGGAACTCATTAAACGAAGCCTCTTCTCCTACCAGCTCTACTTGCGGATGTTACTCAACAACAATTTTCCCTAACCTGCCAAGTTGCATGCCATGAAAAAAAGCGATACTATTATACCATAGGAGGTACTTCACCGACAGATTTATGTGGGTTCAGGAAGGAAGACTGTGCCCCGTCATCAGTGCGGTGAAATCCCCTGTCGGAGCCGCACTGGCCCGAAGGTACAAATGAATGTGGGAATTTTTTTTTTTTTTTTTTTAAACATCCTAATGGTCGCCCAGCAAGGGCTCAGAGACAGCACTGAAACAACTTGGCCCGGGGAGAATTAGAACAAGCTGTAAACGGAGAGGAGGAGTGAACTAATAGGAAGAAGATAATAGGAAGAGGAGCTGTGAAAAAGGAGGACTGACTGAAGTTTTCACCTATGGTTCAGCAGACATGAATCAGTGGAAAACCTTGACTCACTAGTGCGAGACGATGGTGGGTGACAGCCCTCCATGACAGCATGTCTTGTACTTGTTTTTTTTTTGGCACATCAGAGGATCCCCACTTGGTAAACTGCCAGTTTAAGAGTTTGTCTTGGTCTGCAAGAGATCTCTAATTGAAGATGCAATGGCAGTATCATGCGGTGGTAAAGAAAAATAATTTCAGTGTATTTGTAATATTGTAATTGTACTCACAGTAGTTTTAATTCAACATAATCTTTGTTAAGAAGAAACTTTTTTACTTTTGTACTTTTTTACATTGCGCTACATTCTGCTCGCTACTTGTATTTTTATCGACAGGTAGGCTTACTATATTTATTGTTGCTTGTGGAATTGTTTCTTTTCAAAGTGATCTATTCACATAAAACATGACAGAAATATATACTAACAGTACCTTACAGATAGGCTGCAGCTCACCCGTGTCCCACATGAGGATACAGTAAGTGGTATGGATGGATAGACGTACTACGAAATGGAACAGCTACATCGAGCGCTGCCATCTGGCCGTCTAAAATGTCAGCATTTCAGCCTACAAGAACTCCACTTTGAACTTGAGAAACATGCAAATTCTATCTTGGTCTTTATTTGCAAAATGTAATGCTGTCACTGTAAACCCGGATAAGTTGAGTTTACTTGAAAAACACTAGTGAACCGGTTACCTTGAAAAAAAAAACTAAGTAATGAAGAATGAAAACTTAAACTCATTTGACTCAACATCTTAAGTACTCAAAATTATTATGAAAAATGATTGTAGTGAATATGCTTATTTGTGTGTATTTTGTATATATATATATATATATATATATATATATATATATATATATATATATGTATAAATTTACTTATTATTATTTTATTCATAACCTGAAGTGCCCCAATATGAACAGGAAGTGCTAAAAAAAATCCCGGAAGTGAACCAGAAGTGCCCCCAAATGAACCGGACATACTGGTCTCACCTTATTCATTGTAAAACAAAAGTTGGTCACTCAGTGGTTGCACAAACATTAATACAGTGTTACCTTGAAATTTGACTGAGTCAATATGTGTTTTGAGGTACGACCCGTCATTTGGCTGATTTTTTGCTGACTTGGAAACTCAAATTTGAGGTAGGAGCGGTGTGTGGTGGCAGTGTACTCATTTCACAACAGGAGCACTTTGGCAAATACCTGTAGTGAACAATTCGTCAAAAAAGAGGCATCAAGCTGTTTAATGCAAGCTGTTTAAAGTTTACTGTCAAAATAAACAGAAAACAAGGAGAATTATATATTGTGTATTTGAAACAAACACATTGCTTAGCCTTTAGTCTGCTAGCTTGCTATTGCTAACAAATTATGGAAAATACATAACCCTTTAAGCAACTTGTATTTGAAAACAAATGGTTTAGCAACATATTTAGCCATTCAATATAGCACTCACTTTGCACTAATACTCACTCATATAAATATTGTTTAGAAGCTGAAAGGAGGTTTGAAGTCTATTTTAGACATCCATGTACACTACTGGATATGGGTCTGGCTGTCACACTGGACCCAGGTGACCATTAAATTGAATGAGAAGGTGTGACAAAAAAAGGTCAAATTCTTATGAATTCTATTCAAATGTCATTACTGCAGCATTAAAGCAAAATATTATACATTGCATTTTCTTTCATTAAAAAACAAACTTTAATTGTTTACAATTGTTTTTTGGGGGAGGCTGGAACGGAGCTCAGAACAAGCACCGTGGCATGGTGGACGACTGGTTAGCACATCTGCCTCATAGTTCTTCAGAGTTCAAGTCCAACCACGCCTGTGTGAAGTTTGCATGTTCTCCCCGTGCCTGCGTGGAGTTTTCTCCTGGTACTCCGGTTTCCTCCCACATCCCGAAAAACATGCATGGAAGGTGAATTGAAGACTCTTATATTGTCCGTAGGTGTGAATGTGTGTGTGAATGGTTGTTTGTCAATGTGCGATTGGCTGGCGACCAGTTCACGGTGTACCCTGCCTCTCGCCCAGAGTTAGCTGTGATAGGCTCCAGCACGCCCAGGACCCTCGTGAGGACAAGCGGTACGGACAATGGATGATGGGTGTTTAGAGTTACGTATGTGCATGATCACAGAGCAAATTAAATTTGTATCTCAAAGCCCCACTGAATAATATTGCCTTTAGAACCCAATTTACAAGGCAAGTTAATTTTTCAAAAATAAAATCTTTGGTGCTAGCCTACCATCTCTAAGCTTGAGCATGACCTCCTGAACAAAGCTGAAGGTGTTCTTCATGTATAATAATAATAATAATAATAATAATAATAATAATAATAATTCCAATGAAGTGGGGACATTGTGTTAAACGTAAATAAAAACAGAATATAATGATTTGCAAATCATGTTCAACCTATATTTAATTGAATACACTACAAAGACAAGATATTTAATAGATGCTGGCTTTTGAACTTTGCGTCATAACAGTCCGGATGGTTCTTTTCCTCTTTGGCCCGGAGGACACGACGTCCACAATTTCCAAAAACAATTTGAAATGTGGACTCATCGGACCACAGAATGCTTTTCCACTTTGCATCAGTCCATCTTAGATGAGCTCGGGCCCAGAGAAGCCGGCGCCGTTTCTGGGTGTTGTTGTTAAATGGCTTTTGCTTTGCATAGGAGAGTTTTAAATTGCACTTACAGATGTAGCGCCGAACTGTATTCACTGACATTGGTTTTCTGAAGTGTTCCTGAGCCCATGTGGTGATATCCTTTACACATTGATGTCGGTTTTTGATGCAGTGCCGCCTGAGGGATCGAAGGTCACGGGAATTCGATGTTGGTTTTCGTCCTTGCCGCTTACATGCAGTGATTTCTCCAGATTCTCTGAACCTTTGATGTTATTATGGACCGGAGATAATAAAATAATTAATGCAGCCATATGGGAGGGCACAGGCCAGTGCAAACTGTAGGCCGGTCCAAAGCCCGGATAAATGCAGATGGTTGCGTCAGGAAGGACATCCGGCTTAAAACTTTTTCCAAACAAATATGAGCCTTCATCCAAAGAATTCCATACCGGATCGGTCGTGGCCCGGGTTAACAACGTCCGCCACCGGCGCCGTCAACCTGCGGGGCGCTGGTGGAAATTCAGCTACTGTAGGTCGAAGTCAAAGAGGAGGAGGTGGAAAGTGAGTTCTTCGGCAGAAAGAAAAGAGGAACGCACAGAGGCTAGAACTGAATGCGGGGACTTTGAGTGTTGAGACTATGACAGGAAAATCTCGGGAGTTGATTGACATGATGATTAGGAGAAAGGTTGCTATATTGTGTGTCCAGGAGACCAGGTGGAAAGGCAGTAAGGCTAGAAGTTTAGGGGCAGGGTTTAAATTATTTTACCATGGTGTAGATGGGAAGAGAAATGGAGTCGAGGTTATTTTAAAAGAAGAGTTGTCTTGGAGGTGAAAAGAGTATCAGATCGAGTGATGAGGCTGAAACTTGAAATTGAGGGTGTTATGTATAATGTGATTAGTGCCTATGCCCCACAGGTAGGATGTGGCCTAGAGGTGAAAGAGAAATTCTGGAAGGAGCTAGACGAAGTAGTTCTGATTATCCCAGACAGAGAGAGAGTCGTGATTGGTGCAGATTGTAATGGATGTAAAGGAAATAGGGGAGATGAAGAAGTGATGGGGAAGTACGGCATCCAGGAAAGGAACTTGGAGGGACAGATGGTGGTAGACTTGGTGGCAAAAATGATGCAAATGACTGTAGTGAACACTTTTTTCCAGAAGAGGCAGGAACATAGGGTGACCTACAAGAGCGGAGGTAGAAGCATGCAGGTGGATTACATCTTGTGCAGACGATATAATATGAAGGAGGTTACTAACTGTACAGTAGTGGTAGGGGAGAGTGTGGCTAGACAGCATAGGATGGTGGTGTGTAAGATGACTCTGGTGATGGGGAGGAAGATTAGGAAGCCAAAGGCAGAGCAGAGAACCATGTGGTGGAAGCTGAGACAGGACGAGTGTTGTGCAGCTTTTCAGGAAGAGGTGAGACAGACTCTCAGTGGACAGGAGGAGCTTCCAGAAGACTGGACCACTACAGCCAAGGTGATCAGAGAGGCAGGCAGGAGAGTACTTTGTGTATCTTCTGGTAGGAAAGGAGAGAAGGAGACTTGGTGGTGGAACCTCACAGTACAGGAAATCATACAAGGAAAAGGGTTAGCCAAGAAGAAGTGGGACACTGAGAGGACCAAGGAGATGCGAAAGAAATACATTGAGATGCGACATAGGGCAAAGGTAGAGGTGGCAAAGGCACAAAAAGAGGCATATGATGATATGTATGCCAGGTTGGGCACTAAAGAAGGAGAAAAGGATCGATACAGGTTGGCCAGACAGAGGGATAGAGATGGGAAGGATGTGGAGCAGGTTAGGGTGATTAAGGATAGAGATGGAAATATGTTGACTGGTGCCAGTAGTGTGCTAGATAGATGGAAAGAATACTTCGAGGAGTTGATGAAAGAGGAAAATGAGAGAGAAGGGAGAGTAGAAGAGGTAAGTGTGGTGGACCAGCAAGTGACAATGATTATTAAGGGGAAAGTTAGAAAGGCATTAAAGAATATGAAAAATGGAAATACAGTTGGTCCTGAGGACTTTCCTGTGGAGGTATGGAAGCATTGAGGAGAGGTGGCTGTGGAGTTTTTGACCAGCTTGTTCAATAGAATTCAAGCGGGTGAAAAGATGCCTGAGGAATGGAGGAAAAGTGTGATGGTGCCCTTTTTTAAGAACAAGGGTGATGTGCAGAGCTGTGGGAACTATAGAGGAATAAAGTTGATGAGCCACACAATAAAGTTATGGGAAGGAGTGGTGGAGGCTAGACTCAGGACAAAAGTGAGTATTTGTGAGTTAGAGTATGGTTTCATGCCTAGAAAGAGTACCACAGATGCATTATTTGCCTTGAGGATGTTGACGGAAAAGTACAGAGAAGGTCAGAAGGAGCTACATTGTGTCTTTGTAGATCTAGAGAAAACCTATGACAGAGTACCCAGAGAGGAACTGTGGTACTGCATGCAGAGGTCTGGAGTGGCAGAAAAGTATGTTAGAATAATACAGGACATGTACGAGGGCAGCAGAACAGTGGTGAGGTGTGCTGTAGGTGTGACAGACGAATTTAAGGTGGAGGTGGGACTGCATCAGGGATCAGCCCTGAGCCCCTTCCTGTTTGCAGTGGTGATGGATAGGCTGACAGATGAGGTTAGACTGGAATCCCCGTGGACCATGATGTTTGCAGATGACATTGTGATCTGCAGTGAAAGCAGTGAGCATGTGGAGGAACAGTTGGAAAGATGGAGTCATGCACTGGAAAGCAAAGGAATGAAGATTAGCCGAAGTAAGACAGAATTTATGTGCATGAATGAGAGGGGTGGTGGGGGAAGAGTGAGGCTACAGGGAGAAGAGATAGCAAGGGCGGGGGACTTTAAATACTTGGGGTCAACCGTCCAGAGCAATGGTGAGTGTGGTCAGGAAGTGAAGCAACGGGTCCAAGCAGGTTGGAATAGGTGAAGGAAGGTGTCAGGTGTGTTATCTGACAGAAGAGGGCAAAGTTTATAATACAGTATCGAGGCCAGCCATGATGTACGGATTAGAGACAGTGGCACTGAAGAGACAACAGGAAGCAGAGCTGGATGTGGCATAAATGAAGATGTTGAGGTTAGCTCTCGGAGTGACCAGGTTGGATAAAATTAGAAATGAGCTCGTCAGAGGGACAGCCAGGGCTCGACGTTTTGGAGACAAAGTTAGAGAGAGCAGACTTCGATGGTTTGGACACGTCCGGAGGAGAAATAGTGAGTATATTGGTAGAAGGATGATGACGATGGAGCTGCCAGGCAAGAGAGCTAGAGGAAGACCAAAGAGAAGATGTATGGATGTCGTGAGGGAAGACATGAGGGCAGTTGGTGTTCGAGAGGAGGATGCAGGAGATAGGCTTACATGGAAAAGGATGACATGCTGTGGTGACCCCTAAAGGGACAAGCCCAAAGGAAAAGAAGAAGAAGATCAGGTGTTTGATGAGCATTCCTCAACTTTCTCAGTGTTTTTTGCCACCTGTCCCAGCTTTTTTGGAACGTGTTGCAGCCATAAAATTCTAAGTTCATGATTATTTGCTAAAAACAATAAAGTTTATTAGTTTGAACATTAAATATCTTGTCTTTGTAGTGTGTTCAATTAAATATAGGTGGAACATGATTTGCAAATCATTGCATTCTGTTTTTATTTATGTTTAACACAACGTCCCAACTTCATTGGAATTGGGGTTATAACAGTACTCTTACTTAAGTACAAATTTTAGTTAGTTTTTTTTTCTACAGGTGGGTTTGCTGAAAATATCTAATTTATGTGGAATTATGAGTCACCTGAGAAGTTACCTCACCTCTGCAACAAATGAGCTGAGTGTGTCAGTGATGCACCATTTTTTTTCAGACAGATCCGCCTCCTCAACACCTTTGGCTACCAAGCTGATGGAAAAGAAAACAAGCTAACATGAGAGAAATGATGAAAAGACACAAGTGTGTGCTTGCGTGACAATGGGAATGAGTCAGCCTTCAGAATGAAGATGCATGTTGATATTGTACATACTCCATTCTCACTATACACACACATACGCGCACGCATGCACCACTTACACACACACACACGCACACACAAAGACACACACACACACAAGCACGCACACACTACAACATCGGTTATGGTAAAGGCCCCAGAGTGTCTGTCTACTATACAGATAAAAAGAGAAATCAAAGGAGACCTCTATGATAGTTTTAGTTACGTATTTAATTTGATTTTATTATTTTTCGTGGTCGCATACTTGTTATTGTGGGAAACTCATCACCCTTGTAAATTTTAAAATGTCTGCCATTTTCCAACTAATGAAACAAGATGTAACTTGTTTTATTGATGTTTGGCTCCACTGAACAGTAAGCACTAACAATATGGAACACTAGATGGAGACACCGGACCAAAACAAGGATTCAGTTGAATTAACTAGAAAAAAAAAGAGAAATGAAGAATGTTTTCTGTAAAATGCGGATGCCTTGAATGTCAACATGTTATCTATCTCAAGGCATTTTACATAAGGAAGGTCTCGGACCATACTTCTCACACTTGAGCGAAAAGCAACTGACAAGACAGGAGCAAACACTAGACAATGAAACAAGTGAAAGTAAACACCTTGAAACCAAAAAGAGACTCAGCACGGTCATCTGCCACTGTCACATACAGTACTGTGAAAAAGTATTTGCCACCTTCTCAAATTATTATTATTATTATTATTATTTGCATAGCTTCCCCACTTGAATATATAAGATCATCAATAAATTGTAAACATCACACAAAGATGACCCAAGTAAAGATAAATCTAGTTTTTAAATGGTGATTTTCTGTATTAAGGGAAAATAATATTCAACGCTAACTGGTCCTGTTCACTGCCGACCAAAAAGAACATGAAGGCTCGCCTTAGTTTTGTAAAAAAAACATCTGAATGGTTCCCAAGACTTTAGGGAGAATATTCTATGGACTGTCAAGACGAAAATTAAACTTTTTGGTAGGTGTGTGTCTTTTTACATCTGATGTAAACATGGTGGTGGTAGTGTGATGATCTGGGGTTGCTTTGCAACTTCAGGACCCGGACGAATTGATCTAATTGATGAAACCATGACTTGGGTTCTGCAGCAGGACAACAATGCAAAACACACCAGCAAGTCAACTTCTGAATAGCTTAAAAAAACAAACAAAAAAAAAAAAAAACAACAACAACAAAGGTTTTGGAGCGGCCTAGTCAAAGTCCAGACTTGAATCCAATTGAAATTTTGTGGCATGACCTTAAAAAGGGTGTTTTTGCTCGAAAAACCTCCATTGTTGATGAAATAAATTCTGCAAAGAGTGGGTCAAAATATCACCGCAGAGATGTGAAAAACTCATTACCAGCTATATAAAATGCTTGATTTCAGTTGTTAGATTTAGAGGCCATTACTTTTTCACACAAGACCAGGTAGCTTTCAAAAGTTTTTTTCCCCCTGAATATATAAAATCACCATTTAAAAATTGCATTTTAGATTTAAAGTTTATGTTTAAAGTGGGGTAACTGTGCAAAAAAAAAAAAAATATTTTGAGAAGGGGACAGAGAGTCTGAGAGAGACACCCAGGCAGGCAGGACGGACGGGTTGTGGGGGATTAGAAAACAATGTTTATAACAGTGATTGGATAAACATAAACATTCTTTAGTGACTTGTATGACAAACCTCAACTAGAGTGACCACGTGTATTTAAAAATGTGTAGTTTTGAGTAATTACCGGAAAGTTTATTATTATTATTATTATTATTCTTTGTTTGTCTTATTGTTCCAGATAACGAAGCGAATCTGTGTGCATCGTCTTCATTTTCTGTATTTTATTTCATCTGCTTGTACAGATGAGTAAATTGTGAACAAACTATAACTATCTCTGTTATAAGGGTATACTTTATAGATAGTGTTCCCATGATGTCACGCACCTCTGTACACACTCTGGCTAGATACTCAGTCCATATATCTGTGTTTGTTCTAAACACTGTTCAAGCTTGAACACTTGGTAACTTTAGAAATTACGTTACATACGATACATATAGTACGTAGTTCCATTTTCAATATTTACATTTTAGTTCAGTACTCTTAAGTAACACATCCATCCATCCATCCATTTTCCATACCGCTTATCCTCACTCGGGTTACCGGGCATGCTGGAGCCTATCCCAGCTGAGCGAGAGGCGGGGTACACCCTGAACTGGTCGCCAGCCAATCACAGGGCACATATAAACAAACAACCATTCGCACTCACATTCACACCTTAGGAGTCTTCAGTTCACCTACCAAGCATGTTTTTTGGGATGTGGGAGGAAACCAGAGGAAAACTCACGCAGGCACGGGAAGAACATGCATGGTCTAGGAATCATTTGGAACTCAATAAGGATATGAAACATTTCAGTCAACATGCATCGTATTGACGACTTCTGTAAGACTTGGAAATTTTATTTAGGATAGTAATGATTAGAAAGTAGAGACAGCTAAGAGATGAAGCCTGTCTCAGATATTTTGAAGACTATTTTAATATTACTTCATTATTTAATTTAAAAGTAATTGCTTAATATTTGTCTTCAATCATTTTAGTCCCACAAAATGTAATCTCTGCGACTTCAAAAGTATTTGGGACCAAACAGTTATTGTCCTTTGAGCCAAAATCATGTCATTAGCCTCAATGTTGATCAGTTATTAATTAAATGTGTTTCTAAGGACAATGTCGTTGCATGGAATAGCTACCGGGTAACTAGCAACTTCGGAAACGTCGATGATGTCAAATGCTAACATGAGTGAGATAGTAGGGAAAATAGAGTATCTCAGGAAAATTGTTGCAGTCACTTCTTTGTTAGGAAGACAGGGACTGTTGCCATTATGAAGGTAGAGGCAGCAAAAATAGAGGGAATTTTAATAACAATAATTATCCATCCATCCATCCATCCATCCATCAATTTTCTTTACCGCTTATCCTCACTAGGGTCGCGAATACATTTTATTCATAAGGCATCTATACAGCCACTCGAGGTTGCTGTAGAGGACATTTAAAACAACGTCGAAACAAGCAAATATACAGTAAACAAATCTATAGATTTAAAAATTAAACATTTTGCAGCAGACCACCAACCATTAGAACAATAGCAGCAAATAAAAAGTGGGAACAACAATCAAAGTGAATTTATTGAAAAAGAAGTGTTTTCAAATGAGATTTCAAATTAGATAAGGAGTCCATGATCCTGATGTCAGGAGGGAGGGAGTTCCAAAGCCGAGGAGAACAGTGGCTGAAGACTCTGGAACCCATGGTGGACAGACGTTTTGGAGGGACAATGAGCCTGTTGGACGAGGCTAAGAGTCTGTGTGGGATTAATGAGATGGGAGAGGTGGTCAGAGAGATATGAAGGAGCGAGGTTATGAATGGCTTTAAATGTGTAGAGAAGAATCTTATAGTCATTGTGCTTTGGAAGTCAGTGGAGTTTTGGGAGAATGGGTGAACTATGATTGGAGGACAGTGTGCTTTTATGATGCAGGCAGTAGCGTTCTGCACCAGAGTTTATGGATGAGCTTAAGTGGAAGACCAAAGAGGAGGAATTTCAATAGTTCAAATAGGATGTACAGTAGCCAGTGTCTGGATTATGATAGCAGCACTGTTCGGGTTAAGGGTTTGGCAGAGGCAACTAATATTGCAGAGATGGAAGTAGGCAGACCAGTAACTGATGTGGGTATTGAAAGAAAGGGTACTGTTGAGGACAACAACCAGGCTCTTAACCTGAGAGGAAGGAGAAACAGAGGTGTTCTAAATGCTGAGAGTAAAACTGGGATGTTTGGTGAGGATGGTTTTGGAGTCGATGAGGACAATCACAGTTTTGTCGGTGTGAGTTTTAGAAAATTAGAGGAGAACCAGGATTTGATTTCCTGGATACAGGCACAGAAGGATAATGGTGGGAAGGGGGTAGTGGGTTTGGATGAAAGTTAGAGCTGGGTGTCACCCGCATAACGGTGGAAGTTGTATTTTGGGAATATATGGCCAAGTGGGTGCATGGAGATAATGAGTAGGATGGGACCAAGGACTGATCCCTGGGGAACGCTAGAGGAGAAAGGCGATGGTTGGAATGAGAACTTTTTCACCCGAATGAACTAAGTACAACCAGAAATATAAGATTTGAATCAGTCTAGGGCAGAGTCAGATGAACCAATTGAAGCCAGTCCGTCGAGGAGGATGGTACAGGAAATGGTGTCGAAGGAGGATAGATAATAGTCCCGAATCAGGAGGTCATTTGTGATCGTTAAAAAGGCTGTGTATATACTGTGGCGTGAACAGAAGCTAGACTGAAGCTGTTAAGTTATTAAGAGAGAGGTGTGTCTGGACCTGTGCCGCAACTACCTTTTCCAGAATTGTAGAGAGAAATGGTAATTTGGCGATAGAACGAAGGATATTGAAGTTGTAGGGGTCTGAGCCAGGTATTTTTAATATTGGTTTCTCGTGTGCATGGAGCTTTTGCAGGAATGTGATACTTTTCTTCAAAAACATAATCACCCATGAAATTTTCACTATATCCCGCCAACATCCCAGAATGACACATGATTGATTGTTGTGCCACAGTAAGTTACTTGGCTCATTTGATCTGAAATGACAAAGTCCAAAGGAGGAGGAGGAGGAGGCAAGGGATGAAAAGTCAGAGCACTTCGCTTTCTGTGTCAGGTATGTGTCAAAGGGGGCAGTGAAGGAACATTTCCTAGCACTTGATGTCCAGTCGATTGCAAATGAGCTGCAGCAGCAGATCCAAAATATTGGTTTTGTACAGCTTAAGTGTGCAGCACAAACATGATGGTGTAGCCATCACGAGTGGGTCAGCTGTACTGTACAAGCACATTTTAGAAGGTTTAATTCTATGTGTCTTGTTATGCTTATGAATTTAACCATCCCAGAGGTTGTGGAGCTTTTCAGCTTGTTGGAGGGTATATGCCTTTTCTTCAGCACCTCCCTAGTGAAACATCATAAGTTTATGGAGGCTCAGACAAAGCTTAGATTGACAACAGTTGTGTTTGTGAAGCTTTCAAACACTCGCTGGGCATGTCAGTTGCAATCAATCAATGCAGTTCATGAGATGTTGGCTGCCATTTTGGAGTGCTAATCTCACATTGGATCCCCCATAGCTTTTGGTCTCAGAGCAAATCTCTATAGGTTATCAGCAGTCTATGCAATGCGATGTTTTAGTCACTTCTGTCTGTAGTCGAAGTTTAGAGATGGCAGAAGCTTTGATAAGCAAACAAGCTGTGTGTGACACACTTAAGAGCAAACATACAGATGCATTCGACACACAGCACTGTATGAGCAAACCAAGGTCTTGTGTCACACACAGGTGTCAAGACAAGGCATAAAAAGAGGGGCCACCCGGGGGCAATTTGCGGCCCTTACTTCATAGGATTTAAAAGTCTCACCATAATTACCAACAATACATACAGTAGTTTGGTAGGCCTAAGAGTCCATCACCTTTTTTTTTTCCAACACCCGCGTTTACTCAATATAACCTTTGAAAAGGCTTTGCACTTGTCCAACAGCAGTCATGTCCTACCTATGACCGGGGGGCCAGCCCCCGTTTTTGTGTGGCCTGCATTTTCTCAATATAACCTTTGACATGTCTTTGCGCTTCTGACAGCAGTGGTGTTCAACCTACTACTACTACCTACTACGAGACCACTGTTGGAGGGCACATATAAACGACCATTTGCACTCACATTCACACCTACGGGCAATTTAGAGTTTTCAATTAACCTACCATGCATGTTTTTGGGATGTGGGAGGAAACTGGAGTACCCGGAGAAAACCCACGTAGGCACGGGGAGAACATGCAAACTCCACACAGGCGAGGCCGGATTTGAACCCGGGTCCTCAGAACTGTGAGGCAGATGTGCTAACCAATCGGCTACTGTGCCGCCTGAAAAGAATTATTTTAAATTAAATTCTCTTTGACTGCAGCATATTGGACCAGTTGGAGAGTCTTTAATGACTTGGTGGAGCAGTCTGCTCAGAGTGAGTTAGAATAATCCAGCCTCAGTAGGTAGAGCAGTTCGTGCAGTGACCGAAGGGTCACTGGTTCGTATCCCGGCTACAAAGTGTCCGCATGTCAAAGCGTCCTTGTGCAATTTGCTCCCAGTGGGCCTAGCAGCACTTTGCATGGCAGCAGTTGCCCATTGGTGTATGAATGTGTGTGTGTGTGTGTGTGGGTGAATGTGAAGCTTTGTAAAACGCTTGTGGACACTGTGATGGTGTAGTCAATTTACCATATATATATATACACACATACACTGAATATGATCTTTTGAAAATATTGTCAGATATGTTTATGACAGTGGGTTGGTCCATCCACTACCAATGAGCTTTAGAGTAGGATATAATTTTTAATAATAGAACAACCTATATGAATTTAAAGTCACCCACTATAAATATTCCATCTACAGTAATTACTAAGATTGATAATGATAAAAAAAATTCAGAGAATTCAATTCAAAGATTAAGGAGCAGGAGGGGTTACACAATAAAAACTAGAAGATGCTTTGGCATCGTTTTGGCAAGAGAGATTAAGAACAAGGCTTTCACTTAAATTAAAATTAGATTTGGGTTTTGGATATGCAAACAAAGCTATTTGGTGGTACTATGAGGTGAGTTTTTTTCTAAAGTAATCTGAGGATTGATAATTATATCTGACTGTAGAATCTTCACAGCTATCCTTTGGTGCGGATACCACTGCAGCCAACTTTTGTAGCCATTTTGTTTTATTAAATAGTAGATATGACATTATTGCTAATAATTTTTAAATGGAACACAGTGTTTCATCTAGAAAAACACTTTATGTCAGGGGTCGGGTGGCACTCCGTGGCATAAACACTGGAATGGGTGTTCAGCCGACTTTCCCATTAATTTTGTAATGGGGAAGGCTTTAGGACCTGGGGCGATGGTATCTGTGCTGAGGGGGCGGTAACACGGAATGCCGTGTCGCACATGGCTCGGGAAGTGCAGGGAGACTGAGGCGACGCAATGGGCCCTCAAATACAAAAATGTTCTATTCTGGAGCGGCATCGCAGTGACGTCAGAAAGCGCCTAAGGAGAGGGCCTGGCGGAGTGATTCCTGAGTGCTATTTTGGCGGACTTGTACTGTAAATGGCAAGAGGGAAATGGAGGCATAATAATTGCGGTGTCCCACTGTCTGTCTTTCTGACTTTAGGACAGTAGAAAAATGATACACCGAGACATCTCTGCAGGAGCCTTTCAAACTCCCTTTCAAAGCTCCCCGCTCAGCCTGAAATACACGAGAAAGCGGTCCACTCAGCGGGGAATGCCTGCCGACATCCTTGTAGGCCTACGTCCGTAGGCTACATCAGCATTTCCAAATATGGGCATCCATTATGGGCTTGGGTGACAGCTCACGACCACAATCCCCTCAGCACTGTAGTTGCGGTCCCTCTGACATTCCCAAAGACGTGTGCATTACAGATGTCAACAATGGCCACAATGGCAGGGCCAGCTGCTAAAAAGGCAAAATCCAGGGCAAAGCACAAGAAGACTTTCAGAGACCAAGCAGAAAAAGCAGAGTCAATTGAACGTGCTGTGTCCAGGTATGGTAAAGAAGCTAGCTCCCTCAAAGTTGTTACCACTGCAGGGATCCCATTTGATGTGCGTCCCGCGTCTGAGACGCACAAAAATGAACAGGGACGCATAAAGTATAATCAATCTGCATCCATAGATGCACAGCATTGCTTAAAACCTGTCCTACGTATGTGTGTGTTGCTGAAGTCCTTCAGCGAATCATTGTCCAATAAACGTATGAGTCCAGTTTTGGTGCTAGCCAAGCGGAGGCAGAATAGGGCGTGTTATTGTTTCATAAATACAATGGACATGAGACTTTTTTTCCGGACTCAATAAATTTTCTTTGTTGTGGAAACGACCCTCTGGCAGAAGAGCATTGGCTCCTTAGAGGCACACAACTTGCACACTTTAGGGGAAGTTAGCTATCACCTTCACTAGTCTGTGAGCTAACTTACTAGTGAGTTAAGGAGCTAAAACGCTTGTGCTGGCTCGCTCGATCGTGGCGACATTGAATTTTAAACTGGCAGACCACTGTCCGCGTCTTGACCCAGAAGCAGTCTCATATGGACTTACACCATAGCCGTAAAAGAAAGGTTAAGATTTTATGACTGTGCACCAATGCACAAAGCAAGGTCCATAAAGACATGGAATAGATTTTGGTGTGGATAAACTTGACTGGCCTTAACAGAGCCTTGACATCAACAGGATAGAACACCTTTGAGACTGAGAGCCAGGCTTTCTCGACCAACATCACTGTGTGGCCTCACAAATACGTTTCTGGAAGAGTGGTCAACAATACCCTACACACTTTCCTAAACCTTGTGGAAAGCCATGTCACAAAGGTTGCCAAAATCCACTCTATGTAAATGATAATAATAATGTGCGTACTGTATATTGTGTTGTCATAGAGATACTGTATTAAGGGGTTTTCTCCTGCCAGAAGTGAATGCAATTTATTTTTACCAATCCAAGCATAACATGCTCAGAAATATCTCACTTCTGTCATGATGCGAGTTGGATTGGATCCAAGAGCAGACTGAAACAAATTGTTTTGTAATTAGAATTGCATGAAATCCAACCGGTGTCACTAAACTGATTGTGTTCGACTTTGGAGGTCCCTCTTTATATCATAAAAATGTTAAGTATTTGGCCTTGGAGCAAATAAAGAGCAAGAAAATACTGTAACGGAAGATAGGAAAAAAACACAAACACAATCATAAGGTTGCTTTCTAACTATGATTTCTTGCATCGAGTGCCACTGGTTACAGCAGTAAAAGTAGCAGTGGAAAATGTGACTAAAAAAAGGAGCATTTAAGTGCATTTAGGACCACAACCCTGAGAAAACCCTGTGGTCTGCAGGTGAAGAAGCAGACAGCTAAAATGGAGAATATCTAATCTTGGCTTGGTTGGCAACAAACTATTAGTTCCACTGCCAAGGGGGAGTTTCCAACCCCATCTGTTTGTTTGTCAACCCAAGAGAGCCCTTTATTGATTCTCTTCTTTGAGGATGTTTCTATTGTGAACTAAAATGGAAATTCAAAGTCATTTGCTACTCATTAGTTTTCATTAAGGAGTAATTGTGTCATGCTTCTAACAGTGTGGAAACAGGAATTTATTTTTCAAAAAGATGTAGGAGATACCATTTGCATGAGTCCAGCTGGTCTCATTTTGGGGTTCTGGCCTCATTATACTAACACAAAATCTTGTCAAGGCTTATGTTAAATATACTGTACTGTATACATGCCAGTATTCTTGAAGTTATTACAGTGGAATGGAACTGTGACAAGTGCTTATCTGTTGGAGATTGATCTGAATACCTCAGAGTTGCTATTGTCACGTTTCATGTAAAGCCTTGATTAAACAGCAGCAGCAGGTTTGCGTTTCTTTCCCCCCTCTAAGTCATTAACATAAAAAGGTTGAGAGACTGATTAACAGGAAATATAGATTGAGAGAGAGAGAGAGAGAGAGAGAGAGATTTACTGTTGCTCGGGTATTTTTTGACAAACGGCAGCGCAAAGGATTTCACCATTTAGAGAAAATACAGCGACAATGAAATGCACAATAGTATTGATTGTCTGCTCGTGTCCTTAAAGAAAAAGGAGGGGGGGGGGAAAAGTCCTTTTTGACCTGGAGAGCCTTCAGCATAATTTCAATCATTGGCTAGGGGAGTTTCAGCAGACTGTGCGAACTGTGCACAAAGGTGTCACTCTAACCAGATGACGTATCTCCCAGTCCATTGAGGACAATTTGCCAAATTGGCACTGAAGTGACAACTGGGAATGGAAGAAGGCAGTTGTACTGCTCTGACTGGATTTAACAAGTTGGCTTCAGTCTGGATCGAATGAAAACCCCATAGCAAAATAATGTAGTTTCTGTTGTTTATACTTTCTTTCTGCCCTCCACTTTTTCTCGAGTTGTAGTATTTTAATACATGCAGTATTGTATTTTTTTAACTTGGTGATCGTGGTGGTGGGGAAAAAACCCCCAAAAAAACATCAACTCCACAACGCATTAGAGGACAGGTGTCAAACTCAGTATCACTTTGTGGCCCGCAAAAAAACCCAAAAACACTTCATGTTGCTTGTTCCAGTTAACGCGTTTTTTCTTTTTCTTTTGCCAGAAACTCTATTGAAATTGCATTTTTTTCTTCACATTTAACTGAGAGTTGTTTTCACTTAATCCCTTAACAGAAATTTTACAAAAGCGCAGTTGTATATTTCAATATTTGCATTCAACAATTTTACCTGACTTCTGATTTCAAATTCAATTAGTTCTGAACAATCTATAGAGCAATCAATCACAGGGGCTGTTGTGTACAGTGGTACCTTCAAATATGAGTATACTTACTTAAGTATATCAAGCTCTTTATTACCACTCTCAGTTGAAGTTGGTTGTAAAACTACACAAAGAGAATTACATGTGTATTTCAACAAACCCCATAACTTTGTCCACTAGCTTAATGCTAAAACACAATGCAAAAACGCCATAGATGGAATAATGAAACTAGAATCAATGTTGCGGTACTTCTCAACCTATAAACAACATGTAGTTGCACACAAACTGTGCAGTCAAACATACAGACAGAGAATATAACAATACTTAGGCCTATATTCTTTATGCTATGTGAAAAACAACTAACATTACTGTAGCTTAGTTGCGACCGTTTTCTTTGTATATTCATTGTATTCCCACCTGGTGGCCAAGGAATGTACAACACAAGGAGCAGCACAATATCCACTGCATTAAAGCATAACACCATGACGCATTTTTTTTCCCCTGAACATTGCGATTAATTATATAACTACTGTATGTTTTTATACTTTATAATACTACAGAGTGCTATTTTTCTGATTAACAGACACGTTACACATTTTTTTTGTTGCTGGCTTTTGGCAGCCCGGAATGAATTAAATACATAAGTCGAGGGACCAGTGGTCCCTTGATGTCATGAATATGGTTTTCACAGTCATAACTGCCCACTGAGGGAAACCGTAACTACGATGTGGCCCATGACGTACTGTAAATGAGTTTGACACTCCTACATTAGCGTGTCCCAGACCGCTACAGTTGTTTACAGTGTTAGGCTTATTCAGCATTACCGACAGTGCATCCCTGTTGTTTGCTTAAATTTAAGTCCACAACTTGAAATTCCAGGTCGTCTACTCTAATTTTCCTACCAAATCCTTAAGTAATGTCCTACCGAAATGAATCAGCCAGATCTGGTATTACTGTCATTACAACTCCAGACCTAAAGATACCATTTATAATATACATGAAGACAGTTAAAGGGGGTCCTTGGTTTACAATTAATTGAAGGTTAATTGAAGACACTAAATTGTGCATAAGTGAGAATATGAGTGTTGTTAGATATATTTCTATGCTGCTTACAGGACACTAGGACACACACACACACACACTAGCTTTTGTTTGTTAAAACTAACCATTTTATGTTATGAATGCTATGGCAATAGTAGAGTTATTCTTCGAACAACTCTCAGGCCTGCAATCTGATTTTATAAGAGGTCTAAAAACTTAGTGCATTGTAAGATGGCAAATGAAAGGCTGGCTAGACACTTCAAAACAATTGAATGCGCCTAGCATTCAAAGCGCAGTGCAGTTTACTGACTCGAATAGTGTTTTTGGCCATCGTTGCCATTCATGAGTAAAATAGATTTATGTTAATTTTTTGTAGTTATTTATCCCTTGTCAAATTGTTTCTGTGTATTTGTACATGAGTGTAGAACTACAGGTTTGACGAACAGTAAGCGTACACAGGATCTCTTTCTAGTGTGGAGTTCTGACATCCATTAAATAAGTGCTAGGCAGCAATATATTTATTCGACGGGTGCTAGTATGCACGGTGGACATCTGTTATACTACATTCAAGTTTAGGTGCAAATGAACAGCTGATTTACAGGAAACGAAGTGTACCATCCCTCACTGCTATGGAAATTAAAACTGAAACCAATTGTTGATTTAGGTTGCGTAATGGAACTTGTAAAAAGAGGTGGAAACTACAAAAAAATGAGCTAAAACCCTTTGGGACGGGACTATAGCGCAGAATTATATTCTTTTAATTTGCAAGTATAACACGTAATCTTTGGAACACATTTTATGAGGACACTCACTCTCTAACAAATAAGCAAAACATGTTGAGCTTTTGCCAAGCTACTAAATCAAACATTTAAAGAGGGTTTGTAGTCATGATCTACAGATGTTGAAGGATGTCCCATATGTTTCCAACAGAGTTTTTATGGCGCAGCCTTAATTGAAACAGACTGTCCTTGTCCTGAATTTGGAGCAATACACAAGCTGAAGAAGGCAAAGAAGGGAGAAGAAAGAGAATGACAAGATACACTATTTGCTCCCATGCTGTATTAAACAGTACCGGCATTGAATGCATGTACAAATTATGACAGATTATGATACAAACACTTCTGTAAACAATTTCCCTCATCAAAGGGCAGTTTATTAGGCAAATATTTAAGTTCTAACTGGGCTTAGGGTGAGCATCTAGGCATTACGTCCAGAGCCGGTGGGGGGGGGGGGGGGGAATCGTAGAGTAACTTCAGTAAGAACATGATTAGAATATTTAGCCAACAATCAGTGGTGTGCACTGAAGGCCTTCTAAGCCTTTTCTGCTGGCCTAAACACTATATATCCAAATATATATATATATATATATATATAAATATATATATATTTATATATATATATATATATATATTATTGGAATGGAATTGCTATACCCCGTGACCCTAGTGCGGATAAGCGGTTCAGAAAAATGGATGGATAGATGGAATTGCTATATATGTATATGCTTGGAATTGTAGATGATTTTGTTGTATTATTACATTAGTAGTCAGTATGTGGAGTGTACGTTTAAGTATGTGTTGTGTGTGTGTGTGGGTGTGCGTGTGCTTGCGTGCATGCGGGTGTATGTGTTTGCATGGGTGTGTCTGTGTTTGCATGATGTGGATCGGAACGGTGTTTTTTTGGTGTATATTTGCTCTTTTAATTGTCTGTTTTTATCTCTGTAAAGTAAAAAGTTTCACGTTATAACGAAAGTCATGTCACGTTATAACGTGAAACTTTTCATGTTCTAACATAAAATCAATCACGTAATAACGTGTAATTTATCACACAACGTGAACCATATCACGTTATAACATGAAATGTATCACATTATAACGTGATAATGAACCTTTTTTTTTTTTATTTTTGGGTGTGGCAGCAATACGCTTCCATACTTTCTATATATAACATTTGATTTGATATTTTACTGGCGCTTCCACGTCCAATTAAATTAGCCTTTTCATTAAAAGTCATTTCATTCTTTCTTCCAAGTAGGCCACTTTAAGATAAATTCATTGCCACGCTGGGTAGCCCCCTCGATTTTACCATCTTAAGCACGGCACAGAGGCTCGATCACTTAATGCTAGTAATTTTGTTAAAAGAGTGGGCCTAAATAATTGTAAGAAATAAATTGGTCTATTTCTATCTGTTCCCTTATACACGACCACATCTCAGGAATATAAAACGACAACCTGTTAAGTAATTGGATAGCTACTCACACAACTCTGCCCTTAATTATTCGCTTTTTTTTTGTTGCTCTACCTCTAATGAGCTTCTAACGAATAGATTTTTCCAATTAGATCGGTTTTGAACGCCTCTGCTAAAAAGGGTGACAAGTGCTATTGGAATTGAATTGATTCAACTTGATAGAATAGATGGGAGGAAAGAAAAAAAAGACTGTGCTTTTCCAAGCAATCAGTTGCACTGTAAGCTACTACATTTGTTTGTAAGCTTTTATGTCTTTTTGTTCGCAAAAAAAGCAAATCAACATAAGTCATTTAACTTCCAAGTCCTTGGTTTATTTGAACGGTGCTGCTGTTTTCCATGGCAACCTATAATTTTACATGCTTTTGTATAATCTTATTCAAATGATTATCTTCTGGGTTTAATAGCTAAGCTGCAAGGAGAATTCCATCAAAGATGTGTCATTAGTCATAGATAAAGATACATCACGTGTCAGGCTTACTTGGCCTCAGGGGTTCCACTGCAGTTTCGTTTTACTGAACATTTCTTTTTCTCTTGCAATGCTTCTGAGACTCGTGATTTAATCAATTCTCCTTTCTAAGCTTGTGAACTAGACAGATAGGGCAATTTCTGAAATGGAAAATATGATAAATATGAGGATATGTTTAGTTATGTTTGGTGCAGTACAATAACCATGGTTTTACCTTTTTGTGTGGTTAAGGAGAGTGAAACATCAAAGACCAAACAATATATTGTCAAGCTCTGCTGAAAATTGATCGATAGTGTAACCACTAAGGTCACACACAATTTGTTCCATGAAGATTTGTTCTACAGAGTATCGTGGAGTGAGGTTCATGGCTGGTGAGGTACTAACAGTCAGATATACAAATTTATGACCCAAAGAGAGAAGTCCATTTGCTATTAAAAACTGCTAAACTAGCATTTTATGAGATGATGTTTGAAGCAGATCTTTAATCTCTGGAATTGGTCCTCTTTTTTATTACATCCCATTTCGATTGGTAGTCGGTAGTCGATTGGAATTTTTTAAAACTTTCCATGTTTGGCTTTCATTCAGACCAAACTTTTAGAATGCATGGACTGCAGCTGCAAATAGTGGAGCACAGAGTCCAAAGCAAACATGGTGAAGCAGCATTTAGCTATTAAGCTGCACACAAATGGAATACGTTGCCAACAGAAGTGACGTCAGCCCCAAGTGTGCATGTTTTTAAGTCCAGGTTAAAAACTCTTCTTTTTTCCCATGCTTTTTGGAGCATTTCCACATTTAAATGATATTTCTTGCACTGTAAGCTGTTTTAATTGTAATTTTAGCAAGCAAAACAGCCCATTGTAGTGGTGCTTCAGCGGGGTCCGTTAGCTATCATGGCTGATGAAAACGTACTTGGGGGAAGGCAGGCCCTTGGAGATGAAGAACTGGAGGAGGCGGTTATATGACGTCTGAATGGTAAAGAAATTGCTTACAATGTCCCTGAACACAGTTTGTTCAAAGGTGGCTGGCTAGGGAGCCGCTGCAGTTGGCAGAAAGGCTGTCCGTACACAAGCTCAGCCGACAAGGCCTGGAGATCCTACTGGGGGCAGAGCTAAGGTCGAACATAACCCGTGGCGATCAGCCCAGTCGCTGCCCATGAGGCCAACACTCAGAGCAGTCTTCAGGTCTCAATGAAATCGCTTGCAAAGTACATTGCCCTCTGGGTTATACGACATAGTGCCGTGAACCTTCACTGCCAGGAGCACAGCCACTGTGGTCCAAAGTTCAAATGTGAACTGCGGACCTCTGTCTAAGGAGAGGTCAGAGTGTGGCGAAATTAGTCACCCTGGACATAATGAATGCCCGTGCAACCTCTGCTGACGTAGTAGAGGACAAGCTTCTTGTCACATGGTGGTCCTTCCCACCATTGTAAGGAGGTAGGCAAAACCATGGGAGGGGGAAAGGGGGCCCACCGGATCTAAGTTCACATTGTCGAAAACGCCTTTATGGTAACACAAATGGTGCCTAGGGGGCCTTGGTATAATGCACTATTTTGGCCCGATGACATGCCACACAGGTGCCCGCCCAGGCCGTGACGTCCCTTCATAGGCCAAGCCGGAGAACTTGGCCCCCACCAACATAGTAGAGAATTTAAGACATGGGTCTGAGAACCCATGGACAATGTAAAAAAGAAAAAGAAAACGGCACCTACAGCCATCGGGTACCATGGGGAGTGTTCGGCCTATGGAAAAATCACAAAATAATGTAGGATTGGCAATGTCAACTGGCCGGGTTGATGATGTGCCCATGTTCATGTTCATGTAAAAAAAAAGGACTTACACACGGACGGAAGAATACGGCCCTTAAGAAAAATAGCCACGAAGGAAAATATACCTACCACTCGGTACTCTTGGAAGAGCAAAAGCAGTGCTGGATACAGCTTGCTCTGGGTCTGTCTCTTCTAGCGCACCATCATCCTCGTCAGAAGCAGAGGCGTCTGTCTCCTCCCTAGTGCTGTGTGATATTTTATATGCCGGTATACTGTAGGTAATTTTATATACCGATAACGACATATATTCCGAGAGTATTTTTCTTTTAAATTATGTCAAATGAATAGAATTTCTCTATTATCTTTTCTCCATTATTTTGTCAAACAAATTTTATATAAAAACACAATTTGATGAATAAAGGATAAATCAAAGTAAAGTATAACACAGATATCCAGTGGCCAAATAAATACCACTGAAAATATCTGGCAGTACAACCAATTTTCAAGGAATAAACGTAATAAAGTCCAAAGAATTAAAATGAATTGAATAACAATAACAAACTGTTTCAAGTAACAAAGTATAAGCCTACCATTTGACCTGTTCAAGTGCTAGTCAATGAACTGTTTCAGAGGTTAGGTGTCAGCTTGTTCTGAAGGTGGATTGTGGTGTCTCAGTCTCAAACACTGGGCACCATCTAAAAGGACTACGTGGATAAAAAGATGCAGATAAGAGACAAAGAAGAGTCGGATACAATATATGGATGTTAGCTCTTTCTGCTGAGATAAAGTCAATAAAAAAAAGAAACAAAAAGGTCCTTCTTGAGAATACTACACCGACCAAACCTGACCTTTGGAACAGGTGGCCCTGCCAGTAACGGTCGGCCCTCGCTTGGCTCGTGGATGGATGAAGATTACGACTAACTGCAAGAACTAATGTGAATTGCAGGACGCATTGGACATCCACACTTTGAACATACTTTGCGGCAGCCAGGCAACCTAGTGGCATTTTTAGACCCTCCTGGCAAGAAGGACCATGGAGTCCCCCTTGCTGACAAAATAAAATAAAATATATTATATATATATATATATATAATTTAGCTTGTGGCTAAAGCTATATATAATTCAGCTTGTGGCACGGTAGCCGACTGGTTAGCGCGTTCTGAGGACCGGGGTTCAATCCCCGGCCCCGCCTGTGTGGAGTTTGCATGTTCTCCCCGTGCCTGCGTGGGTTTTCTCCGGGCACTCCGGTTTCCTCCCACATCCCAAAAACATGCATGCTAGGTTGATTGACTACTCTAAATTGCCCGTAGGTGTGAATGCGAGTGCGAATGGTTGTTTGTATGTGCCCTACGATTGGCTGGCAACCAGTTCGGGGAGTGCCCTGCCTCCTGCCCGATGATGGCTGGGAAAGGCTCCAGCACGCCCTAGTGAGGAGAAACGGCTCAGAGAATGGATGGATGGATGGATGGATGGATAATTTAGCTTTGTTGAAGGGCTATGCAACTCATTCATAAATATTTCCATTAATTTTTGCACTTAAGTTTATATCGTGATAGATACCATTACATGAAGCAGTTCAATTTATACGTTGATATGTATTTCAGGCCATGTCGCCCAGCCCTTGGCTACACTAATATTGACACGAACAAAGCAGTCATAATTAAGAATGCAAAGCTGGCTATGAATCAGTCATATGTGTTTTGATTTTCCAATTATTTTTCCCTTCTGCTGCATAGACTATAATTCGTAAAACAATCAAATTAATTAGTAAGAAATTAAGGACAAGATAACATCTTAATTTTGAAAGGGACATTGTTGGTAAGCAAACTTCAAACTCCAGTTCCCAAAAGGCCTACTGGTTCACCATGACTTTGCTGGCCTAACAGTCAGATCAAAAAAAGCTGTCTCATGATTTTACTGTCCAAAATGGCAAGGACATACACTAGGCCAGACGAGTGAAATTACTGTATTTGTGGTCATTTCGGTTGTCTCTTAAGCAAAAAAAAAAAAAAAAAAGCCTGAAACAGCTGGGGAATCCAGGACCCTGTCAGCTTCCACAATCTATTATGCAGCAATGGAGGCCCATGACCACAGCGCACTCACACATCTGCAGGGGTCGGTGCTCCATAAAAGATGAATGGAATATCCTGAAGGCTGTTATAAAGAGAGGGTCCTCCAAGCTCCATTATTTCTACTTAACATGCAGTCAAAAAACTGTAGTTCACACAGGGGTAATGAGGCACATGGTAATGGCCTGGAACAGCACAGAAGTCTTTCAGTTAATGGTGCACTCAAGGGGAGGATCAGATGCCACTATGGTCCTTATTCTGGAGTAACTGTCCCTCTTTTGAGCCACCCCTTTTTAAATATCTGCTAGAAATTTAAAGCTGAGGACCACTGGGCTACGTTGTCCTCTTCAGAATACAATCTCAGCACTCATGGAAATATTTTATGCTCAAATAAAGAATCTAGGCACGGTGGCCGACTGGTTAGAGCGTCAGCCTCACAGTTCTGAGGACCCGGTTCAATCCCCGGCCCCGCCTGTGTGGAGTTTGCATGTTCTCCCCGTGCCTGCGTGGGTTTTCTCCGGGCACTCCGGTTTCCTCCCACATCCCAAAAACATGCATGAATTGGAGACTCTAAATTGCCCGTAGGCATGACTGTGAGTGCGAATGGTTGTTTGTTCCTATGTGCCCTGCGATTGGCTGGCAACCAGTTCAGGGTGTACCCCGCCTCCTGCCCGATGACAGCTGGGATAGGCTCCAGCACGCCCGCGACCCTAGTGAGGAGAAGCGGCTCAGAAAATGGATGGATGGATGGATAAAGAATCTACCCAAAGTAAACCTCTACGAGACAAGGAACCATATTTGTATTTGGAATTAAACTTGCACAGCTGATTATGACAATAACGAAAACAACAACAGCAATTAAACATGAATTGAATCATTAAACACTGCAAACTCCTATCAATAAATTCTCCTAAAAATGAAAGGGCTCAAATAAACAAAATAATGTATACAGTACAACATCCATCCATCCATCCATTTTCTGAGCCGCTTATCCTCACAAGGGTCGCGGGAGTGCTGGAGCCTATCCCAGCTATCATCAGGCAGGAGGCGGGGTACACCCTGAAATGGTTGCCAGCCAATCGCAGGGCACACATAAACAAACAACCATTCGCACTCACATTCACACCTAGGGGCAATTTAGAGACTTCAATTAACCTACCATTCATGTTTTTGGGATGTGGGAGGAAACCGGAGTACCTGGAGAAAACGCACGCAGGCACGGGGAGAACATGCAAACTCCACACAGGCGGGACCGGGGATTGAACCCAGATCAGATCAGAACTGTGAGGCAGAGGCTCTAACCAGTCGTCCACTGTGCCACCCAAATGTATACAGTATCTTCATATTAGAAAAGTGCAACATCAATGTTTTTTTTGTCTTTTTAGGAAATGCTCTTTTGAGACCAGTGCGGCAATTACAGTATGAACAGTCTGAATTAACATGCTATAACAATGCCAAAGGCCTTTGTTATTGCTTTGGATGGATTTTAACAGCCTGGTAGAAGCTGGTTAAATGCCGCTGGAAGCTATGTTTGCACTGTACAATTTCTTCCTGCTGCACCAATGTGATGCTGTTTCAAATTGGTTAATAAATTAGATGTACTGGCAATAGTATATCGCGAGACACGATGCATGCAAACCAGAGGCTAAGCTGCAGTGCATTTTGATAGAGAAAAGAAGTAGATATATTTTCCAGTGAAGTAAACTATAAAGTATTCGCTCACTTGCCTTGACTCATATATGAATTTAAGTGACATCTCATTCTTAATCCACGGGGTTATAAAGGTCCCATATTTTGGCTAATAAGTGCTCCATAGAGTTACTAACATGGACTTAGTATAAAAGTTTCAATTGCATTTTTTAAAAACCCATGCACAAAGCAAGGTCCATAAAGAGATGGATGAGAGAATTTGGGATGGATGAACTTGACTGGCCTGCACAGACACCTCCCCTCAACCTGATAGAACACCTTTGGGTTGATTTTGAGTGGACAGTGAGCCAGGCCTTCTCGTCCAACATCAGTGTGTGACCTCACAAATATACTCCTGGAAGAATGGGCACAAAATTCTCACTCTCTCCTAAACCTTGTTGAAAGCCTTCTCATAAGAGGTGAAGCTGTTATACATAGCTGCAAATGGTATAACAACATCATATTAAACCATATGGATTTACAATGGGACAGCACTTAAAATCATATATGAGTCAAGATAGATGAGCGAATACTTCTGGCAATACAATATGTTCTGTGACAACTCAGTATACCTATCAAACATTTCGATCAAAAAAATCTGAGTACGGATACATGCAGTTTACAATACTGTACACTCTCCTCCAAAAGTATATAAACATCCATCTATACATCCATCCATCCGTCCATCCATCCATCCATCCATACACCTACCCACCCATCGGCTAATTCTACCCCTTAGCCCTTCCCCTTCCACTCTGTTTGCAGAGGAGATGAAGGGTTAAGACAATGCTCCAGGGAATTGTGGACACTTGAATACTGCCACGTCCTCATGCCTTGCCACCTGCTGGCTATGTTGTATAGGCAGATGTGACAATTGATTACATTTATCCATTTCCATTGATCCTGTATCAAATGAATGTTCCTATTATACATTGCTTTATTATCTACATTTCTCTGGCAGTTTATGGGTATAGACAGTTTCTAAAGGTGACTGATATTTTGAAATAGTTTGTAATAAATATTACAAACAGAAGCAGGCGGAGGCTGAAGAAGTTTGTGGAGAATGGTTTATTGAGAAGAGATTCGTATGTGGATCCTTGAGGCATACCGGCGGGTCGTTGAGACGGAGCATGCGGCAGGCGGTGGCGTGAGCAGGTGGATGGCTTGGTGGTGTGGTGGAAGAAGTCAGCAAGGCGGGGAACAGAGAAGGAGCACTGAGGACAAGTAAGAACATGGAGGTCAGAAATATTGCAAGGACTGGCGTAGCTTACGTGCAAGTTGCGAGCCGGTGTATCACGGGTGAAGGTTAATACTCTGACAGTGGAGTCTCTGATCTGACAGGCTTAAATGCAGGTGACGATGAAGGCTGATTGACAACAGGTGCACGGCCGAGGTGGTGCTGATTACTGGGAAGAGAGAGGGAGAGAGAGAGCGGGCGAGAAGGCCGCACAGCGCCACCGAGGCTCCAACAAGGGAACTGCATGGCACAGCTCCTGACAGTGCCGCCCTCTCAATGGATGCCCCCTGGCTTCCTGCCCGGCTTCCCAGGGTGAAATGCGTAAAAGTCCCTAATCAGGGAGTCATCGAGAATAAGCTTGCGGAAGATCCAGGAGCGTTCCTCTACACCATACCCCTCCCAGTCCACAAGGAATTGGTAATCCCTGCCCCTGGGCCTCACGTCAAGGATGCGCGAAACTGTGAAGGCCGGATGGTTGTCGATAACGTGGGGGGGGGGGGGCGTAGGGGTGTACGGCCGGAGGGCTAAGAGTGCAGGTGGAGACAGGCTTGAGTAGTTACACGTGGAACGTCCGATGAATCTTCAGAGCTTGTGGAAGTTTTAGTTGAACTGACGTGGGATTGATGATTTTCGTAATCGGGAAGGGACCTATAAAGCGCGGAGTGAGTTTACGGGATTCACTCTGGAGCGGGAGGAATGCAGCCCTATGCAGGGCACAAGCCAGTGCAAACTGTAAGCCGGTCCCAAGCCCGGATAAATGCAGAGGGTTGCGTCAGGAAGGGCATCCGGCTTAAGACTTTGCCAAACAAATATGAGCGTTCATCCAAAGAATTCCATACCGGATCGGTCGTGGCCCGGGTTAACAACGTCCGCCACCGCCGCAGTCAACCTGCAGGGCGCCGTTGGAAATTCAGCTACTGTGGGTCGAAGTCGAAGAAGAAGAAGAGGTGGAAAGCGGGTTCTTTGGCAGAAAGAGAAGAGGAAAGCACAGAGCCTAGAACTGAATGTGGGGACTTTGAATGTTGGGACTATGACAGGAAAATCTCGGGATTTGGTTGACATGATGATGAGGAGAAAGGTTGATATATATGTCCAGGAGACCAGGTGAAAAGGCAGTAAGGCTAGAAGTTTAGGGGCAGGGTTTAAAATATTTTACCATGGTGTAGATGGGAAGAGAAATGGAGTTGGGGTTATTTTAAAAGAAGAGTTGGCTAAAAATGTCTTGGCGGTGAAAAGAGTATCAGCTCGAGTGATGAGGCTGAAACTTGAAATTCAGGGTGTTATGTATAATGTCAGAAGGAGCTATATTAAGTATTTGTAGATCTAGAGAAAGCCTATGACAGAGTACCCAGAGAGGAACTGTGGTACTGCATGTGGATGTCTGAAGTGGCAGAGAAGTATATTAGAATAATACAGGACATGTACGAGGGCAGCAGAACAGCGGTGAGGTGTGCTGTAGGTGTGACAGACGAATTTAAGGTGGAGGTAGGACTGCATCAGGGATCAACTCTGAGCCCCTTTCTGTTTGCAGTGGTGATGGATAGGCTGACAGATGAGGTTAGACTGGAATCCCCGTGGACCATGATATTTGCAGATGACATTGTGATCTGCAGTGAAAGCAGGGAGCAGGTGGAGGAACAGTTAGAAAGATGTGGGCATGCACTGGAAAGCAGAGGAATGAAGATTAGCCGAAGTAAAACAGAATATATGTGCATGAATGACAGGGGTGGTGGGGGAAGAGTGATGCTACAGGGAGAAGAGATAGCAAGGGTGGAGGACTTTAAATACTTGGGGTCAACCGTCCAGAGCAATAGTGAGTGTGGTCAGGAAGTGAAGAAACGGGTCCAAGCAGGTTGGAACGGGTGGAGGAAGGTGTTAGGTGTATTCTGTGACAGACGAGTCTCTGCTAGGATCTCGCCCTATTAAAGAAGTGATAAGTTGTTTATAAGGTCACCTTTTGGTTTGACTAATATTCAAAATATTAATATATTTGCAGCACTTTTCGAAATGTAGTATATACAGTATAACTACACACACAAAAAACAGGACAAACGCATTATCATGAAGTATTTTTTTAGTCTCTTATCTGCACCTGGCTGACAATCACAATGCAAAAACTCAAAATCTTTCTAAAAAAAAGACTCATCACCTTGTTTTTAATCAATTTTCACTTGTTTCAAGGTAATTTTTACTTGAAATATGCAGACAAAAAGTATGCCAGGGGAGTAATTTTCTTTTGTAATGCTCCATTGGCAATTTATTTATTTTTGTGTCAAATTTTAATTTGTTTCGACTAGAACTACAATAATCTTGGTAAAATAGAGCTTTTGCAGGGCATGCCAACTTTTTTCCTGCTCATACTTCATCACCGTGTGGTCAACTGTAACTTCATAGATTGTGTTAGGGTTGTAAATCAAGCATTACCTGGTCATTAGCGTTAACACAGCTGGAAATGTGTGTGGCGGTTCAGACCACAGATATGAAGACTATACGCCAGCGAGTTGTAGCAAGCCGGCTAACCGATGTTGGGAAGGTCGATGTTTCCTTCAAAGGCGATGCATGGACAATCAAATTATGTCATAACTTGCTTGAGCCCACCCAAAATAGGGCTGGGCTCGCCATTCGCCACTGTTGTCAACGTTATCTATTTTTAGTCCGATGCCTGTAAAATTTATTTACATTTGCATGTTGGTGACAAAGGCAACAGTGTATCTCATCTACGGCACCCTCTTTAATCACAATAAGAAAGCACATGGGGCTTTTTGCCCAGTTTTCAAACGTCCGTGAGCTTGGCATGTTGCATTTTATCGTCTGCTAGCTGCTATGAGTTCGTTTTGACTAACTTTTGACCAATCAGCAATTGCATAGCTGTTTACCTCTGCTTGCTACGCAGTATTCATTTCTGTGATAAATCCAAGCTGTCTTTGTTGAGTTATGAGAAATAAATGGTTCAAAACATACATCGCAAATTGTAGTGATGGAAACTAAGGAATACATCGTTAAAGACTAAATTTTATGTCGCATTTAGTGATGCGATACCGGATACTTCGGACCCTATTGCTGTAGTAATATCCACCCATCCATCCTTTTTCCATACCACTTATCCTCACTTGGGTCACGGGTGTGCTGGCAACTAGCTCAGCTGTCTCTGGGTGACCATTCGCACTCACACTCACACCTAAGGGCAATTTAGAGTCTTCATTTAATCTACCATGCATGTTTTTGGAATGTGGGGGAAATCGGAGGAGTACCTGGAAAAAACACATGCAGGCACGGGGAGAACTCCACACAGCGGAGGCTGGATTTGAACCCAGGTCCTTACAACTGTGAGGCAAATGTGCTAACCATGCTGCCCGTAGTGATATTCTTTTCAAATCATAGCTATTGTTTAATGAACTCAAAAATGTAAATGGGCCTTATTTTTTTTTAATGAACCTGAATTCCATCTGTTCACAAATACATTTAGTGTTGGAAAGTGGGAACTCAGTGGAAACTCTGGATAGAATATGATCTAAAAGTGGTATTCCCTAGGTGAGAGTCCCAGAGTGGCATTGTTTTATTTGTTGTCAGGGCATATAGTCAGTTTTCTGGTTTCCTCCCACATCACCAAAACATTCACAGTAGGTTTATTGAAGACTCTGAATTGCCCATAGCTATGAATGTGAGTGCGAATGGTTATTTGTTTGTATGTGCCCTGCGATTGCTGGCAACCAGTTCAGGGTGTACCCCGTCTCCTGCTTCAGCATACCCGCGACTCCAGTGAGGATAAGCGGTGTAGAAAATGGATTGATGGATGGATGTGTTCTTAATGCACACAAAGCTTGGAAGCTCCAGTCGATGTTTGTGAAAGTTTTGCTCCCTTCTTTACAAACAAGGCTTGTTTGCTTGCCTGCACTGCTGTGTTTTACAATGTTTAAGTCTCCCAGTCTGTCTTCTTGAAAAAATATAATTGATTACATGAAGCCCTTTTGGATTCCAAGTGAATTTTTAAATTATTATTATTTATTATGTCTTCCCTACCCTGACCTGGGTCCCTTAGGACACTATTTAACATCTACAGTGTCAAATGTGCTATGGGTGTAATAATAGCTGAAACTTGCTCCTCAGGTTGCTCCACGAAACAGCTCCCCTCGTCCCATCCCATGCAAAGGTCAGCTGTACAAAATCATCCATTGGAACACTAATGCCAGATTATCAGGTCATATAATAATAATAATAATAATAATAATAATATGAATGTATTATACTTACTGGTACAGTATATAGCTCTTTTCTAGGTATTCAAAAACACTTTATAATTTAATGCATTATTCAATCACTCCTCAGTCACACCCTGTTGGTGGTAAGCCACTTGTGTAGCCACAGTTGCCCTGGGGCAGTCTGACGGAAGCGTGGCTACCATTCTGTGCCCAAGGTCCCTCCGACCACCTACAAACATCCACCCACATTCATTCGTAGGCGATGTGGGTAAAGTGTCTTGCCCAGGGACACATCGACAACATGCGCTCAGGTGGGGATATGTACCAAGGACTGTTTGCAGGGTGTCCCCCACGGTGGCAGGTGCTGATCTTAACCATTAGGTCACGCCTGCTGTATTGATTTTTATTCCTACTATCCAACTGGATTTATCTCTGCACGGCAAGTTAGCCTTCCAGAATTAAATATATTGATTTAAGTAATTTTAAAAGGTAATCAATCGATTCTATCGATACTAGGAAATAACACATTGGATTTAACCGCAAAACAAACGACAACGCCCAGCAGACATCGAATGTCAAACCATTTTATGTCTTATAAGATTATCCTATAGGATTGTGCTTGAGTCTGACGTGTGTTAAGAGTGGATCCAAGTTTAGGGTCCGAAACAGGTTGGGGCCGAGAATCTTAAATAATGAACGTGTTCAATATTTACGAACAAAACTCTTCTTGTACAGTATGTGGGAGAAGCCGATGTCTCCCGAGTAATTGACGGCGAGAGTTGTGACGTGAAAAGGAATGTACCCAATCAAGAAGTGACGTGTCACCTGAGCTGGGAACCAGGAAGCACAAAAAATCAAAACAAACATGTACTTGCTTGTCACTGATGGTGTAGCGGTACACTCGCCTGACTTTGGTGCGGGCAGCGTGAGTTCAGTTTCCACTCAGCGACGGTGTGAATCTGACTGCGAATGGTTGTCTGTCTATATGTGCCCAGCGACTGACTGGCGACCAGTTCAGGGTGTAGTGCGCCTTTCATTCGAAGTCAGCTGGGATTGGTTTCAGCGCCCCGCGACCCTGAACAGGATAAGCGGTGCTGAGAATGAATGAACATGTACTTGCCAAAGCATAAAGTTTGGTGGATGTCACAAATGGAGGACCAGCTCATGGAGCCGCCAAATCATACCACAACCAAAACGACAAGGACAAGACTTGGCAAGAAATTTGCCGTGGAACTATTAGGTAGGTAACTTGCTGCTAATCTTGCACTGCCCAGCGTTGATTTTACTTTTAAATATTACCGTCAATAAAATAAATGATACATTTTACCTTTGCTACTTGTGCCCCAAAGTCACCTGAAAAGTATTACACCTGCTGCAAGATTCTCCACTCTCGTTACGATCATGTTAGATCACTCGAGGTTCCGGTCTTGGATGACTGGACTCGAGATAGAATATTTATGTGGGTGATGTGGTGTTGTTGAGATTCTCGGAGCACACCACACACATGACAACCAAACCTTTTGAATGCCCGATTTTTGTGTGTGGGGTCTGTAGCAGATAAAACAATCTTTTAAGAGTGGAAAAATATTTTTGTGTACCAGGCCCAAGAGGAATGGATAAGAAGAATCATCCTAGGAATTAAATTACTGGGAACCGGTTTTTGATTCCCAACCCTAGTTACAACTCACAGCAGCTAATGAGCATATCATTTCATACGATACGTAGCGCTTGACATTTCTTCATTGTGTATATTCATTTCCAAAAGGGACTTCCTAGGTGTTTAGCACCCCCTTGGGCCCTGACCAGAAACAGACATCATGGGGGGTTGGAGGTATGAATGTGATGCTTGAATGCTAAGCAGTTGTTCCCTGCATTGTGGAAGAAGGTTCTCCAGAAGTGCCAAAAGGTTAGAGCCAGGACATTGGCAGAAGCTAGTAGAGTTGTGAGGATACCTCGGGGGACAGTAAAGTTGTTGGCAGGAACCTGTTCAGAAAAATATTATCCCTTTTCTCATGCTTTATTAGAATCCTTTGTTAACACGCTGCTCTTCCTGCAAGTTTGCTAGCATCTCCTGCCATGCATGGTCACATTGCATTGTGGTACTACCTACAATTCAGTGGTCGATATTGGCAATATTGATGCTAAACTTTACCCCCACTGCGCCCTAAGGCTGTTGAATAAGGGCCAGATAGTAAGCTTACCTGCACGCATCTGCAAGCCAGAAAGTTTTGCTAACGTGGCTACCCTTAACTCTCAGGTAGGGCAGGTCAGCGACACCTATAATCTCACAGAGTCATTAAACCTATGCAATGTGCCAGAGGAAGAGCAGGCTACGATTAGGTTCGTGCTAAAAAAACATCAGGCTGTTTTTTCTCTCTCCAGATTTTGAAGGAGGTTTGGGAAGTACCGACCTTATTGAGCATGAGATCAAGTTGCTACACAATGAGCCACTGCGTCAGAGGTTTAGAAACATTTCACCCTCAGACAATAATTCTGTTAAGGTCCATATCAATCAGGGAAGGAGCCAAATAATATTCAGTAAGGTGGCTGGGAATATTACTAACAAATTATGAAATGCTTTAAACAATAATGTAATGGAGTCAGCATTTTTGACGTTACACGTACTGTATATTCAAGCATGCATATGTGAGCGTGACCTGGCGGTTCAATGGAGACAGCACTCACTGTGTCTGGGGGTTCCTCCTCTGTTTCTCACTCTCTGAGTTTAACTGTTGAGCTTGAGGTGTTTGTAAAAAATAAAAACAAACCTGTCAGATTCTGACTTACTGTAAATATGCCGAAACTATTTCCAAAACAGTTTTATATGTATGTGTATATTTTTTTTTTTTAAACAAAAAACACTATCGACATTTTATTTGTCGTACAGGTTGAACACAATAATAACTAAGAACTGTTGCATTAACATCTCTCCCTGCCTGTCAGGCTTCTGTACCTCAGCTGGCTTCTTCTTGCTACCACTCCTAAAATGCCGATGCCATAGCTATTGTCTTTCTCTCCATTCTGTTTCCCTGGCATTAGTGGTGGGGGGATCGATCCAAATATCAATAGTATTGATACCAAGTCAGTATCAGTATCTTATTGAAAGTAGCGGGAAAATATCAATAAAGTATTTTCAGTTTTGCTCTTGTATGCACTGCTTCGGTTTCGTCAAGTAAGCGACAGCCAGGTCGCCGGTCTCGCCGTTTCTATCTCAGCGGAGAGCAGGCAGACCTTTGCTCCTCCTCCTCCCTCTTGTGTTTCACTGGTGTGCCGTCACGTGACTTAGCAGCACAAAGCAAACAAGCAAGCGAGCCTCCCACCAGTACACACACAACGCATGCATCCACTGAGATACCATCCAGCAGAAAGGCAGAAAGGAAAAGGAGCGCCATGTGGCTATATTTTCAGGCCGAAAATGACACAGTGGAAAGCTGTACAATCTGTAAAAAGCCTGTAAGGTACAGTGGTAACACTACAAATGTATGTAAGCACATGAAAAATCATGCAAAAGAAAACACCTTTTGATAATAAAGTATTTTCAATTTATCAATAAACTTTGTCCTAATTCTGTCCTGGGTTGTAACTATTTATTAATCAAAAGGAAACATCACAAAAACCCTTGATGGTCATGACAGTTAATTGAGATTTAGCAAAATGATAATGAATCTACCTTGATTATTGAAAAGTATCGGTAGCTGTCATGAATGGAGCGGCGCTGGACCCAAGAGCAGGCGGAGGCAGATAGGTTATGATGAACATTTTATTAGGGAAGGTAATGGAGGTGGTCCTAGGTGCGTTGGCAGGCAGTGGTGAGGACATGTGGCTGGCTTGGCGGCGGGGTGGCAGGAATGACGTAGATCAGGAACACGGGGGAAACATTTTGAATGAGGAGAGACACAGAAATCATAAAAGGGGTCGAGGAATAGTGTGGCTTATGTGAGGCAGGTGAGCCGTGGTACCACTTGGAGAAGCTGCAATATTTTGGCGAGGATTTCCGAGATCAGGCAGGCTTATGTGCAGGTGGTGACGAGGGTTGATTGGTGACAGGTGCGCGGCTTGAGGAATGTGCTGGAAAGAGAGAGGGGAGGGGAGAGAGAGGGCGAGAGGGCGCAAAGCGTCACCCAGACTCCAACAATAGTACTGCAGGGCAGTTCATGACAGTACCCCCCCTCAACGGACGCCTCTCGACGTCCTGCCAGGCTTCCCCGGGTGAGCCGCATAGAAGTCCTCCAGAAGGGAGTGATCGATGATGAGTTTACGGGATATCCAAGAACGCTCCTCCGACCCATACCGGATGTGAATTGATACCCCCTCCCCTTGGGCCTCACGTTAAGGACACAGTGAAGGCCGGATGGTCGTCGCGGAAGTTTTAATTGGACGGAAGTAGGATTGATAGTCTTGGTAATGGGTAAAGGACCAATGAAGTGCAGAGTGAGCTTACAGGACTCAGTTTGAAGTGGGAAGTCATGGGAAGAAAGCCAGACGGACTGACCCATTTTGTATTCGGCCGTCAGGAGCGATGACGGTCAACGCCGCCCGGACGTCCTTCCACACAGCCTAGACTCTCTGGATGTGATCTTTAACGACAGGAACTGCCACTGCCTGCTCCTGTTCTTTGAATAATGGGGGTTGGTAACCATAGCAAGCCATGAACGGGGACATACTGGTAGTGGAGCTGAGAGGGGAATTGTGAGCGTACTGGATCCATGAGAGGAATGTACTCCATGAGGAGGTGTTGCGTGTGGCAACACAGCGGAGAGCCGTTTCCAGGGACTGGTTAGCCCACTCCGTCTGGCGGTTAGTTTGAGGGTGATATCCCGAGGATAAGCTGGCTGCTGCGCCCATGGCCTTGCACAATTCCTTCCAGACTTGTGATGAACTGGGGACCACGGTCGGAGACAATGTCGATGGGAATACCATGGCATTTAAAGATATGCAAAACGAGGAGGTTAGCATTTTCTGATGATAGCGAGAATGACTGAGTTAACTTCTGAGGGGGGTAGGCCACAAATAAAGTCCACGGCGATGTGAGAACAAGGGGGGCTTGGAATCGGCAAGGTGCACAGCAGACCAGCTTGGGGCAGGTGTGACGACTTCCCTCAGGCGCAGACGGAGCAGGCTTGGACGAATTCTCGGGTGTCTTTGATGAGGCTGGGCCACCAGAAGTGCTGCTTGAAGAACTGGGTAGTACGATTGATGCCAGGGTGACAAGTGAGTTTCGAGCTGTGGGCCCACTGGAGGACGTTAGAATGTGCAGAATCTGGTACAAATAGGCGGTTCGCAGTCTTTGGTTCTGGTTGGGTTTTTTGAGACTTCTTGACCACCTGCTCGATTGAAACAGGAGCTGAGCTGTACGGGGTTGATTAAATTCGGGACAGGGCATCAGGCTTGGTGTTACGGGAACCGGGACGGAAGAGAGACTGAAGTTGAACCTGCTCAAGAATAGTGCCCAGCGAGCTTGTTGGAGGTTGAGACGGTTAGCGGAACGGAGGTAAGCAAGGTTCTTGTGGTCAGTCCAAATGATGAATGGCAGTTCAGTCCCCTCCAGCCAGTGCCTCCAGGGCCCATATTATGGCCAGCAGCTCTCGGTTGCCGACGTCATAATTCCCCTCAGCAGGGGACAGGCGATGGGAAAAGTGACCTAGGGATAGGGAACTTGCTGTAGTTGCGGATGAATCGACGGTAGAAGTTGGCAAATCCGAGGAAACGTTGCAGTTCTTTCCAGGTGGTGGGGATGAGCCAGTCAGTGATTGCTTGGATCTTGGCGGGGTCCGGTTGCAGTTGTCCTTTTGCAATGATGTAGCCGAGAAAATGGGTTGAGGAGAGGTGGAATTCACATTTTTCACGTTTGACAAACAGACAGTTCTCGAGGAGGTGCTGGAGGACTTTGCGCACATGCATGCGGTGTTCTTCGGGGAAGCGGGAGAAGATGAGGATGTCATCAAGGTACACGAACACGAACCGGTTTAGCATGTCACGGAGGATGTCGTGGATGAATGTTTGGAAAAGTTTGTTAAACCGAATGGCATGACCAGATATTCGAAGTGTCCGAGTGGGGTATTGCAGGCGGTCTTCCATTCATCCCCCTCTCTTGGACCTGATGGGAAGTGGAGCTCCGGCAAGAGGTCTATGGCACAGTCGTACGGGTGGTGGTGGGGGTGGGGGGGTGGGGAGGGGGGGCGGTAGTGAGATAGCCAAGTCCTTGCTAAATACTGGGGAGAGGTCATGATACTCTTCGGGAATCCGTGAGAGGTCCACTGGGGTGAACGAGGGTGGTATAGCGGAGAGCAGTCAGTGAGAATGGGAATGGGGACTCCACCCAGTGATAGATAAATGCGTCCAGTCTATGGCAGGGTTGTGATGTTTGAGCCAGGGAATTCCAAGAACCAAGGGGGTCTCAGGGGAAGCAATGACGAAGAGTGAAATGTTCTCACGGTGATTACCAGAAATGAGTAGCGTGATAGGCACAGTTTGGTGGGTGACTGGGAAAATGACTCGGCCATCCAGGGCTGTGACTTTTTTCAGGGACGGAAGTGGTTGGAAAGGGAGTTGGAGCTGGTGAACAATACCTTCATAAATAAAATTGTCATCGGCACCGGAATTGATAAGTGCTGTAATGGGAGTGTTATGATAGGAGTGGATATTTCTCACACTGTACGTTGTTTTAATTGTACTTTTATTTTTGTCTTTCTTTTGAATGTTTATAAGCTGTTTTTTTCTTTGTTTTTAAATGCTTTTAATCATGTAAAGCGCACTGAGTTACCTTGTGTATGAAATGCGCTATATAAATAAATTTGCTTTGCTTTGCTTACATAATGCTTCTTAAGACACTTAAAGACACTTTATACTAATCAGATGACAATAATAGTCAGGTGGATGAGCAGGAAACCCGGGTGCTGGTGTCAATGACGTTATCCACTGCAGTGGAATGCAGACAAGCCTCGCCTGGGAGCCTGTGTTGATGTAAAGGGGAATGGAAGGAATCAGATTGATGCCAATAAGATTCACACAAAACTTTTTAGATCGGAAAAGTCCTAAAAAGATTCACACAAAAACCTTTAAATCACAGACGTGCCAAAGTTTTTGGGGCTCGCGATGACGACTTTTGCGCTTGCGTTGCCTGTTTTTCTTGCATACATTTCTGTTTTTTGTGCTCGCGATGTTGTCTTTTGCGTTTGCGTTTGTTTTTTTCGCTTACATTTCAGTTGTTTTTTCGTGTACATTTCCCTATCTGTGTCAGTGAGCTTTGGCACAAACCTCTTTGGGGGGGGGGGCTTTACGTCTTTAAGCCATACTGGTTTTAAGTGTTGAATTGAATTTAGTAAGAAATGTGGCCAGTGGCCTTATAGTAAACAGTACGGCCGAGTCAGTGTGGTAGCTAACGTTAGCAGTATTGCTAACAATATTTAGCTGCTAAATTGTTGATCAACTCTGGCTGTGCACTTCTAATATGTTACTAGCATAATGTTACAACATCACTTCTTCCTAGTACAGCATTGACAAAATACACGATGGATACTTACACTTCCTTAAGGTGATTGAAAATTGAATCTTGCATTCTTGTCGTTGGCTCTGCTCAGTGTGACACGAGAAAAAAATAAAAAATCACATCCGGGGGGAATTAGCCCGTCACTCAAAACGAATTAGCCAATGAGGACTCATTCCTCATAAAGCCCACCCACCCGAGAGGTTTGCGTCAAAAGTCACGCACACAAACGCGGAAACACAAACCCAAGATCGCGAGCACAAAAACAGGCAACACAAACTGGTGTTGGACTTACGTGTGTTGACCAATTTAGGCAGCCGGTTCGACTTTCCAGGGGTTGGCAAGAGCGCTCACGAGGGATGGTTTGAAGAAAAAGGAAGAAAAGAGAAAAAGACACATTTCAAGTGCAGGTTGGCCGGCGCGCTGGCAGTGGCATTGCTTGCCACACGGTTGGGGAGAACTTGCACCACAATTACTTCCCAACGGAGCCTCGTCCGGAAACTGCTCCACATCCTGTTTGCGGTGGTGATGGATAGGCTGACAGATGAGGTTAGACTGGAATCCCTGTGGACTATGATGTACGCAGATGACACTGTGATCTGCTGTGAAATTCGGGAGATTGTGGAAGAACAGTTAGAAAGGTAGAGGCATGCACTGGAAAGGAGAGGAATGAAGATTAGCCGAAGTAAGACAGAATATATGTGAATGAATGAGAGAGGTGGGAGGAGTGGGGGGCAGTGGAGCTACAGGGAGAAGAGATAGCGAGCGTGGAGGTCTTTAAATACTGCACTTGGGGTCAAAAGTCCAGAGCAATTGTTAGTGTGTTAAGGAAGTATAGAAATGGGTCCAAGCAGGCTGGAACGGGTGGAGGAAGGTGTCTGGTGTATTCTGTGACAGAAGAGTCTCTGCTAGTATGAAGGGCAATGTTTATAAGATAGTGGTGATTGCCTGCCATGATGTAAAGATTAGAGACAGTGGCACTGAAGAGACAACAGGGAGCAGAGCTGGAGGTGGCGGAAATGAAGATGTTGAGGTTCGCTCTTGGAGTGACCAGGTTGGATAGGATTAGAAATGAGCTCATCAGAGAGATGTCCAAGGTTAGATGTTTTGGAGACATAGTTAGAGAGAGCAGACATCGATGGTTTGGACACATCCAGAGGAGAGAAAGTGAGTATATTGGTAGAAGGGTGATGAGTATGGAGCTGCTAGGCAAGAGAACTAGAGGAAGACCAAAGAGAAGGTTGATAGATGTAGTGAGGGAAGACATTAGGGCAGTTGCTACTGCTATTTTAGCCTTTGTTTTTCAAGATGGTTATTTTTTTTTCTATTTGATTGTTATTTTCTTTTTCTTTTGGAAAGCAGTAATAAGAGTCCTTTATATTGTGAAGCTCTTGTTCCAGTACAAGTTGACTGCCATAGGCTAGATCACAGATAGAAGTTTCTCCCTTCTCTAGGTCTGATTGGCATGTTTACGCTGTTGTGTATTTTTTTTTACCTATGTACCTTTTGTTATGCGGTGTGACCTCTCCTACCATGTACCATGTGGTGGAGGTGACTGCTCCACTCCTGTAAGCTGGAACCTTATCCTCATAGTAGAAATCATCCTGTAATGATATCCTTTTTAGCAAATCACAACTTTTTAATGGCCCTATTTAAATTATTGAGCCTGAAATTCCATCTGTGTACAAATAAAGTTTGGTGTTTGAAACTGGAAACTTCCAGAATGGCGTTATCTTTCTTGTCGGGATTATAGTTGCATTGGTCAACACAGCTATGTGTCTATTTTGGTGCGCAGTATCATTTATGTAGATGTTTGTTGCCTCTGCATTCACACAATTAGGACAATTGACTATTTTCCGTGTAAAAATATATTTTGGGAGAATGTTGTTCAGAGATGGTCTCGTCTATTAAGGGAAAACATTTACACAAAGGCTATATCTGATTCACTATTATTTTATATATTTATCCATGAAGAAAGTGAACCACTGCAAAAGGGGATTCGGCCACTTTAGAAGTACCCAGTTTCTTTGAGCACAGATATGCTACAAAGAAACCACAGGAGGTTATTTTCTGCATTACGCATTGTTGAATGCAACATTTCTGACAGACACGCTCTCTGGAAAAATAAAACCAGGAGCAGTCATGCCAACTGGTTGTTCTGTGTATAAAAATGATGCTTCTGTCATAAATGTCACGATTAGGGTTTTTCAAGGGAAGGCAAAAATGTGGAGGACCCAAGTGTAGGGAGGCAAGGCAGGAGTGCAGGAAAAAAAGACAAACAAGGAACTAAACTAAAAAAAACTAAATAAAGTCCCACAACTGATAACCAAAGTAACAAAGAAACACTTTAAGAAACATAAAACTGGAAACAAAACATGACTGGTGAAATAACTGAGTGACAACTGGCGACTAAGACATGACGCAGACAGAGACAATGACACCTGACAACGACAATGACAATGAACCAACAAGAACTGAAAGAAACCAAAGAACTAAATACAGATTGACAACGAGGAACACCTGGACAAAACACAAGTAGCTGGAGGGAGCTGATTGGTCAGCACAAGGTAGAAGGTTGACGAGAACATGTGGACACAATAACTAAATGAGCACACAAGACATGAAAAACATGGAACACAGGAAAACATGAAACAATACCAAACACAACCCAAACCAAAACATAGACCATGACAATAAAATTATTTCAAATAAATGTCACACAACTGTCCCTAGGTCATGCCTGTTGACGGTTATGATTCAAGGTTCATATAACTCACAAGAGCACTGGCATTTGCAAGTTTCTGTTGTCACCCTCTCGAGGGGGTTGCAGGTGTTTTTCCAAGGTTTATTTTCATGATTTAGTTGCAATTAATATTTTTGTAATTATTTTTTTCTTTTCAAAGGAAAACGAGAGGAGTGGAAATTGCTGAGTTAAGCACATTGCAGAGGTGAAACCAGTGCAATGATGAAGCATAGTAAATTAAATTAGCTGTGGGAACGCTCTTGTGCACCTTCAAATAATACTTCATATCTTCCTGGTTCATTCGCCCTCAATCCTCTGCCATTGCAAATTGAGGTTTCAAAGTCATACCCCAAGAGAAGTGTCGAGATCAGACTTCCTCTCTTCGTTTTTGAGCTGTAAGCGGAGCTAATTTTTTGCATTGTCTAACATTATTAGATATTGCTCCAAGACCTCCCAATTGGTTGTAGTCACTTAGCACACATTTATCACTTCAGATATAAGCTTGGCCTCCTGTCGTTATATTGAACTCCTAAAAGGTAATCAGTCTGAAGCTTGTGCCTGAGGAAAGCAGCAAGCTGAGTGATTGATGCTGCAATGAAACAAGACATTAAACAAGGAGCAACTGGGGGGCTGTAAAAAAAAAAAAAAAAAAAACGGGTATACCAAAACGTGTTATGTGTGAGGCAACAAAGCTGGAGCTCATTCTTTAACAGGATGGAAATGCTGTTTACTTATCTCTTGTTTTGTGGAAGAACAAAGACAATAGACACGTCCAGAGGAGAGAGTCACCACAAACCACAGTTTGTCGACCAATCTACAATGTTTATTTTAATTCTCCAAAACTGTGTGGAATGGGTGACATTGTTTCAGTCTACAAGGATTTGATGTTGGAATCTTATGTGTGCAGACCAATGAACAGAAATGTGACATAAAACAAAACATCCATGACATACGAAGGTGGAGATTGGGACAAGTCGCCTTGGTTGATGACTGGCCGCTCACTACCTAAACACTGCCAAGGTGCCTTTGAGCAAGGCATACAACCTCAACTCATACAACTATTGAAAGGGTGACTCACTTATTTCTGCCAGATTCATTCTCATTGATTGTGATTGCCTATAATGGAATTGTTTAAAGCAACTCCACCACCATCATTCCCTGGACATGTCAGAAAATAAAGAGCAAAGATTTGTAATCTCATGAATCTATTTTGGCAAATTCCAATAATGTCAAGTTTATTTGTATAGCCATTAATAACAAAGGCGTCTAAAATGGCTTCATAGGCCCACAGTTAACAAAGATCAGCGACATCCCCTGATCTGAATCCTCCAACCATGTAAGGAAAAACACCAAACCCTATTTGGGGAAAAAAGAAGACCTTGAGAAGGGACCACAAATGGAGGGATTTCTCTTCCAGGATCACTAAGAGGCAATGGATGCCGGGTGGGCAACATTTGCCACATATAGTGTTGTACAATGTTAATTGAAGCAGCATGAAAGTCCAATTAAAGAGATGAGATGAAGCACTGCAGGTAGATGCCTTCAGGAAAGAGGTTCTTCCTCAGGACCTGGCCTTGTCTGTCAATACAGAATGCTCCAGAACAACACCTCCAGGAAAGTGATCCACCTCGGATCTTGTCCCGGTCGCTTGGTTCAGAATTCATACAGCAACAGCCACAGATTGAGTCATCACCACGTAGCCCCCTCTACGAGCAGGTTAGGAGGGGGGAGGAAGAGAGGACAAGTGGCAGTAAAACAGGCCTATGTGTAGTTTACCTAAATGCCAAAGTGTAAATCGTAAATCAAGATTTAAACATTTCTACTGAGGTAGCCGCTCGAATATCCGTGGGTAGGGCGTTTCAGAGCCCGAATTGAAAATGCTCGTGAACCTGCCAGCATAATTCTTTTTGGGTACTGGAGTTACCAAAAGACCAGCATGTTGCAAACATAAGTTTGGGACTGAACATACGGTACCACTAAATCAGCCAGATAAGAAGGTGCTAAGCCATGTAATATTTTAGAACTAACAAAACCTTAAAATCGCATCTCAAGTGAATAATTTGTAAGTAACAAAACCTTAAAATTGCATCTCAAGTGGACTGAGAGGTAATGTAAGTTGACCAATATCAAAGTAATACAAACTTTACAAACGTCAAGTCTCACTGCAGTATTTTGTACTGACTACAGGCTTTTAATACTAGATACGGGAAGACCAGAAACCAGCACGTTACAATAGTCGAGGCGAGACCTAACAAATGCATTAACTATAATCTCTGCTTCACTAGTGGTTAGAATAGGCTGTATGTTAATGATTTTCCAGAGATGGAAAAATGCAGTTCTGGTACATATTCTTGGTGTGTATTTGAATAGAGAGACTTGGTCAAATATAACCCTGAGATTGTTTGCTGACTTTTTTATGACTTTGGGTAATGGTACTTTTATCAAAACTCAGGGTGGTGTCCCTAAACCAGTGGGGGGTGATTGGAAAATTACTGGAGTGGCCACGAAATTAAATTTTCAATGAGGCAGCGGGGGTGGGTGGTTGTTGTTTCGGCCATCTATCTAATTAATACTGATCGTTAACTTGGGGGGGGGGGGGGCTACCTTTGGTTTGGCCAGTGGGGTGGCCATGCCTTAAACAGGTGCCAGTGTCTGGCAGGGCCAGTAATCATAATCTCACTTTTCTCAGGGTTAAACACCCAAAAGTTATTGGACACATATCACACCTATAATCTCCGTGAGACATGCCTCTATATTACAGTAATTACGTGGGTTAGTCAGTTTTAAAGGCATGTATAGTCTGCATAACAATGATATTTGCGTATGATATCGCCAAGCGGCGTTGAACAAGAGAGGGCCAAGCACCAAACATTCCTGATTATGGCTGGTATATAACTTGGAGACATAGGTAACAGCTATGGACAAGTTATGTTAAATCAATGCGAGCTTGTAAACAGTGACGGCACCTGGAAGAGATAAGCATTGCCGTTGTACCAATTGTATCAAGGATTTGTTCCAAGAAGCTTGAAAATCAGTGATGTAAGGTTTCTTTTTACTGACTATCTTCAGGAAGAGACAATGGCAGTGACAGACAAAATGTTCATTCAATTGTCTTCCACAGTTTTGAGTGGTCTTTTTCAAACAAACAAAAAATGCTTTTCCCAAAAGGCTTTTGTCAACCATTTAGTGTGTCATGTTCCTCACATAATGATACACGACCAACCATCAACTTACCATACTGTGTATTATTATGTCCAGTAATTTTGCTTTTCCGCGTTTTACGACAACGGTGATGACGAATGACCTGTTAGTATAGTAAGCATTAAATGCCATGTGGTAAAAATTGCATTGAATGAGGTTGAGTTTCAATGTGTGGTTTGCCCTTCCCAAATAGTCAAATGCAAATGAAGTCAAATGTTGTAATACAGTGAAATCTCTCTTTTAAAGTCACATGGGAGAGAATGGGATAAGATTTCCTACAGTCTTTTTATTCCAATAAGTGAGTGTGAAGATGACCTTTGAGAGAGGCAGTAGGGGCAAGGGATGGTGCATCATTATAACCTTGAATGACAAGTAATGTTCTGCTTCACATAGGCACACTCTGCCCGAGGATGAACAAAACATTTGGTGAATAGATCAGAGGGATTTTCTTGTAATAGTGCCTGCAGCAAAATTAATCTCCTTGAAATTTGAATTCCTCAACTTGTGTATTGGCTCTTAAGAGTCACGGATAAGCTTTGATGTAATCATTGCAACAGCATAGTGGAGCTTGCGTAGCCCCCAGTTTGCTTGCCTTCCTCAGAAAATATGGAGTAAGCTTTGTCATCTTTTCTCCTTTCACTGCTCGTCACTGGTGCCTGGCTGATTAATTGAAATGTCTTTTGAAGAAAAATCTCCTGTAGCCCAAGAACATGGCTGATTTAGCGACAGTCATAAAATCCAACGCCAATCATAAAAATAGACTGGGAAAAAAAGTGTGTTGTTGTTTTTCTCCCTACTAAGTAATTATTGTTCCTGTCTTTTCTTGGCGTCTGAATTTATAATTTTTTTTTGTCCTTTAAAGTAAAGAAATCCAGAATACCAAAATCTGAGATGGCCACAGGATAAAGTAATTTGTATTTCCAACTGGTTATGAACTGTCGAAAGCAAGTAGAGTGTGAGTGATTCTGTTCAGGGTGGAGACATTTTTCTTCTTGTCCTGCAGCCACGCTCAAAGGTGAGGTCAACAAAAAGAGATGCGATAATCACTTCATCTGCTTGCTGAGCAAAAGATTTACAACAGTTTGTGCTGCATTCCTGCAGGAAACTTGCTAGTTGCTATTGATCTTTATGTGACCTTGAGTATTCCAACAGTGACTCATCATCATCATCACCATCATCATCCCTGACCCAACATAACAACCACCAAGTTTTAGAAGACTTCACTCACCCCTTGCCCACATTGTGTTCAGGCCCTCCAGGCGTAGCAATTGTTCAAAACTTGAATCCTGCAGTAAAAATAGCATGTTAAACATCCATCCATCTATTTTCTACACCGCTTATCCTCATTAGGTACACAGGTGTGCTGGAGCCTATGCCAACCCTCCTCGTCGCCAGCCAATCGGAGACCAGATAAACAGTTGCAATACAAATAGCAAAAGGAACTGTTAATGGAACTTATACATTCTATTTCCATTTTGGATGGATAGTTGCATGCCCAACTTCAAACTTTACACAAGCAAGTTTTGCTAAAATAGACCTACTTACCAACTCAGACAGTTTGCCCCCACTAGCTTAGCATCGCCGTAAGCACGAGGCTCATAGGTGAGTGTCGTATGTACGATATCTATGCACTTGACTTGCTTACTTCAGGTTCTTTGGTGTTCTGCTTTTTATGATGCGACATCGCTAACTTTATAAGATTTTAAAAGTAACAAACTCATTAGAAAGTAAAGATACTTGTGTTTAAAAAGTAAGGAGTAAAAGTAAAAAGTGGCTAAAAAAATAAATACTCAAGTAAAGTACAGATACCTGAAAAATCTACTTAAATAGACACTAAGCAGGCACATAAAATGGCATGTAAATTCGAGACACCACAGAGAAAAGCAATGTTAACAAGCCTACCAAATTTGAATGTCTATATATATATATATAAAGAAATTGCTAAGTATATATAAAAAAAGGTTTCAAAACTTAAAATATAAAATAAGGGCCACCTCTCAGCTCTCAGACGCTGTGGGCGTGTTGGATGCACCAAAAGGAATCAAACATACTGAGGGGGTGATATGTTATACGATTTAAAACCAGATTAGGAGGCTCAACTTCAAAATTGAATGGTTATTGTGGACTATAATCAGCAAAAATAAGCGCACAAGTCAACTTACCTCGTTGTTAGTGACATCATGTCCCAGCTGAACACGACACCTGACGACAGCGGGACAGTAGGAGGAAGCCCAGGTAGTTAGACAGTCAGCACTGCTCCATTCACTAGTATCAAGTTACCCAGGAAGCCATGTCTCTGGTGAAAGTTTACCAAACTATCCGTCGTAAAATGCTTATTGCAGAGTCAGTTGGTAGTGTTGATGTTCAGCTCGCCATCTGCGTGTCGCTTTAACAATGTCGCTTTTTTTATTTCCACATTTTTTCGGGAACTTAAAAAACATCACCGAGCTGTTCTGTAAATTGAGGCATAAAGCAAAAACGCATTTTCGGGGTGTAGCCATCGTTAGCTTGCTAACTGCGCGCTGTAAATGGGCCTTTTTATGGAAGCTAAGCACAGCTAACTCACAACTGAGCAGAATAGCCAAACAAAATGACGTCACTTATATAGTGGGGGAGGGAACTCGCGCTAGAAAGTATACACCCCAGCCCAATGATGTCACAGGGCTGTTTTAGCCCCACCCACAAAATCAGGAAAATTCAAACGGTAAAAAAGATGCTTAAGCTAGAGCTCAACAATTCAGCACTATATTGTTGCAGCACTTCAAACATAAGGCATTTAGAAACAAAACACGGATATCTGCTGAGAGTCAGAAAAACAACCTTGTCTAAAATGCCCTGCAATAAATTCTGTTATTATTTTCTGTCTAAATCGAACTGCTTTGATTATGCTTGACCTGACACCTCATGTATAAGTAATACAGACTGACACAAGAAACCTGGAGGCTATCTGTGCAACTCTGCACAACATAAGAGAGATGGACTGAGAAAAATAGTAAGGCATAGAAGAGAAAAACATTTTGATGGAGAGATCTAACCTTGTACTTCAAAAGATATCCTTAAGCATTGTTTTTAAGAGGTCAAAGAGTTAGTCTGAGAGTTGCTCAAAGCCTTCACTTCCATTATTATAGTGGATTGTTGTGTTGGTGGATAAATTGTACCTTTATAAACCATTCACTAAATTTATGATTTTGTCATTTGCACATGGCCCTGTCTTGTCTGCTAAAATATGATAATAATATCCATCCATCCATTTTCTACCACTTATCCGGGTTGGGTCACGGGGGCAGTAGCTTTAGCAGGGACGCCCAGACTACCCTCTCCCCAGCCACTTCATCCATCTCTTGCGGGGGGATCCCGAGGCGTTCCCAGGCCAGCCGAAGGATATAGTCTCTCCAGCGTGTCCTGGGTCGTCCCCGGGGTCTCCTGCCAGTGGGACGTGCCCGGAACACCTCACCAGGGAGGCGTCCGGGAGGCATCCGAATCAGATGCCTCAGCCACCTCATCTGGCTCCTCTCGATTTGAAGGAGTAGCGGCTCTACTCTGAGATCCTCCCGGATGACCGAGCTTCTCACCCTATCTCTAAGGGAGAGCCCGGACACCCTGCAGAGGAAACTCATTTCGGCCGCTTGTATCCGGGTTCTTGTTCTTTCGGTCACGACCCACAGCTCGTGACCATAAGTGAGGGTAGGAACGTAGATCGACCGGTAAATCGAGAGCTTCGCCTTTCGGCTTAGCTCCTTCTTTACCACAACGGATCGATACAAAGTCCGCATCACTGCAGACGCTGCACCGATCCGCCTGTCGATCTCCCGTTCCATTCTTCCCTCACTCGTGAACAAGACCGCAAGATACTTGAACTCCTCCACTTGGGGCAGGATCTCATCCCCGACCTGGAGAGGGCACGCCACCCTTTTCCGACTGAGGACCATGGTCTCAGATTTGGAGGTGCTGATTCTCATCCCAGCCGCTTCACACTCTGCTGCAAACTGCTCCAGTGAGAGTTGGAGGTCACGGCTTGATGAAGCCAACAAAACCACATCATCTGCAAAAAAGCAGAGATGCAATACTGAGGCCACCAAACCGGACCCCCTCTACGCCTCGGCTGCACCTAGAAATTCCATAAAGGTTATGAACAGAATCGGTGACAAAGGGCAGCCTTGGCGGAGTCCAACCCTTACCGGAAATGAATCCGACTTACTGGCGGATATGCGGACCAAACTCTGACTCCGGTCGTACAGGGACCGAACAGCCCCTATCAGGGGGTTCGGTACCCCATACTCCCAAAGCACCCCCCACAGGATCCCCCGAGGGACATGGTCGAACGCCTTCTCCAAGTCCACAAAACACATGTAGACTGGTTGGGCGAACTCCCATGCACCCTCGAGGACCCTGCCAAGGGTGTAGAGCTGGTCCACTGTTCCACGGCCAGGACGAAAACCACACTGCTCCTCCTGAATCTGAGATTCAACTTCCCGACGGACCCTCCTCTCCAGCACCCCTGGCTGAGGAGTATGATCCCCCTGTAGTTGGAACACACCCTTCGGTCCCCCTTCTTAAAAAGGGGGACCACCACCCCAGTCTGCCAAACCAGAGGCACTGTCCCCGATGTCCACGCGATGTTGCAGAGACGTGTCAACCAGGACAGCCCTACAACATCCAGAGCCTTGAGGAACTCCGAGGAGCTTTTTAACCACCTCGGTGACCTCAACCCCAGAGATAGGAGAGCCCGCCTCAGAGAACCCAGACTCTGCTCCCTCATGGGAAGGTGTGTCGGTCCCAATACTCTGTTAGAAATAGGCAAATATTTATTTTGTTCTCCATTGTGAAACAAAACAAAACGGTAGATAGACGTAGCCGACTGCTGCCTGCCACACACGGGGTCCCGGATCACACGAGTCGCCATGGAGCCCCTGAGCAAGGCACCAAAATTCCTAAACTGTAGGTCTATAACTATAGTTGCCCCTGCTGTAATGTTAAATGCAGAGGACAAATATCATCAGTATGCATGTAAACGTATGAATTAATGACAGTACAGATTCAGATCTTTCAGTTCACATATATCTTCACCCTCGATGTTAAATACAGATTGGATGGAGTTTTGCTTGGTTTAGTTCTAAATAGTAATTCTAATGTGCTAATGTACATATATAAATGATTCTTTTAACTTTCTGCAACTCTCAAGTGACTCCAGAAGGCAACGACATGTGAAATTGCTCTAATTTACCCAGAAGCAAATGTGTTTGGGGCCAGGATGTCCCTGTGAGCATGTACTTAGGTGCAGCTCTGCTGTAACGAATCATCAAGCGTGCAAACTGTAGCCTCCTTTTTCACGAGACCACACATTACTGATGTCAAACTGCTTTCTGCTCCAGCATGTCATTATAGATTATGATTTTGGAATCATCTGATCCTCTATTCTGGCTCTTTTACTTCCGCTGTCTTTCCAACGCTGTACAGCTTCTACAAAAGTGAGCCATGACGATGATGCAATCCCAGCATGAAGAGACTGTTTAGGTGTTATGTTTACTAAGGTAATAATTTAATACCCATGCTAATAGAATAGAACAGACATTGTTACATTGTTGTATACAGTATACAACAGACACCACCGCACCTTCTGTACCACCTCAGATGCCGTACCACAACCATTTTGGGGGACTCATCGTTGTTTTAATCAATCCTACAATGATTGTGTCATCAGCAAATTTGACAATGGTGTTGGTGAGTTGAAGCTGAGGTGAATGGATGAATAGTCATGAGTGAAGAGGAATTAGAGGGGGCTGAGGACACACACTTGTGGCGTTCCAGTGTCTAGGATGAGAATGGAGGAGATGCGGTTTCCCATCCTTACATTTTGAGCAAGTCCAGTATCGGTTAAGGACCAGCTAAAACTCTTTTAACATGTTTATATGTCATATTTTTGACCATGGGATTCCATGGGAGCTGCTTAAAAGTCAACTCTGCGAACATTACAAAGACAAGTCTAACATAGTCATACAAATCATGATGACAGGACCTTACCATTTTTTTCTTGTGGTGGGGAACACTTTAATTATGATTAAAACAGGAAAGCAATTTCAGCTACAACTAGCTATCTGTATTTGGTCAGATGTATGCTATAACTCAGCAACTTTCATGATTACTTTTGTGACAACACATTCTCAGTAGGGTAAAACTAACCTGTGTAAACCCAGCTCACGTTCCCTACCAAGTGGGCGAACAATCCTACCCTTGGTTAATTCTGCTTCACAAAATTACAATGACAGGAAGAGCCAACATAGGATAGATAAAAAAGCAACATCGCGATGAATGCTTGGCTGCCACAAGCCAGTTATCCCTGTGGTAACATTTCCTTTAGTATATCCCCCAGCTAACATGATGATAGATGCCAAGATATAGCCTACTACAAATAAAAGTTGTTTTCCATATTCAAAATAGGAAGAATAGTTGTAGTAGCAAAGATTCTGTACATATTGAATATTAATGAGAAATCCAGTTGTCTCATCTGCCAGGCGTTTTGGACCAACTAGAATAGCTTGAAAAAGGGAATTGTCGGCATTTCCAACCCAAATTAACTTGGAAACCCGATAAAAAGAACATCAAAGATGTTTTTTTTTTTTTTTTTTATGTGTCGCATGGGACCTTTGGAAGCTGAGCCATCAATAAACAGAAAACATATTTTGTCACTTTATCAGAAAATTTGATCAATATACTTCAATACATCAATATACTTATATAGTGGGGGAGGGGGGACTAATGCATGTTGCCCAATTATGCCGTTTTAGCCACACACACACACACAAAATCAGGAACACCGAAATAGTTAAAAATAATTACATGCTCTGTCTTCCACAATTCAGTACTGCATACAGTGATTAAAGAAAGTATTCAGACCCCCTTAAATTTTTCACTCACTGTTATATTGCAGCCTTTTGCTAAAATAATTTAAGTTCATTTTTTTCCTCATTAATGTACACACAGCACCCCGTATTGACAGGAAAAAAACAGAATTTTTGAAAAAAAAAATGCAGATTTATTAAACAAGAAAAACTGAAATATCACACAGCCATAAGTATTCAGACCCTTTGCTCAGTATTTAGTAGAAGCACCCTTTTGAGCTAATTCAGTCATAAGTCTTTTTGGAATGAGGCAACAAGTTTTTCACCTGGATTTGGGGATCCTCTGCCATTCCTCCTTGCAGTCCTCTGCATTTCTGTCAGGTAGGATGGTGAATGTTGGTGGACAGCCATTTTCAGGTCTCTCCAGAGATGCTCAATTGGGTTTAACACGCCTGTGTGGAGTTTGCATGTTCTCCCCGTGCCTGCGGGGGTTTTCTCCGGGTACTCCGGTTTCCTCCCACATCCCAAAAACATGCGTGGTAGGTTGATTGAAGCCTCTAAATTGCCCGTAGGTGTGAATGTCAGTGCGAATGGTTGTTTGTTTAAATGTGCCCTGCGATTGGCTCGCGACCAGTTTAGGGTGTACCCCGCATCCTGCCCGATGAGAGCTGGGATAGGCTCCAGCGCTCTCGCGACCCTTGTGAGGAGAAGCGGCTCAGATAATGGATGAATGAATACTTTCCGTACCCACTGTAGTTCTAAGTCTTTTCACATGTTTTCAGCACTTACCTTCAAAAATGTATAATGTAACTAATCTATGAATTTACTCTAAAGGGACTTGAGAACAACTCCCAAGTATCTTAGTTACATGTCTGTGATATGCGTTTGTCATAATTATAGCACACTTTTCACCATATTTATTCCTATCTCTCTAAAATTAACCGTTTTGAGGGGGCCTGTCTCATGCAAATGAGCAACTGCACACCCGATCCGCTTTTACAGTGGGGTCGATGTCAAATCCAGATTTTGTTACCATAGCGACCCATATTATAGGTTCTTGCTTGGTATGTGTTCCAACCCTTCACAAAGTTTCACCGATTTTGTGTATTGGCTGATAATTACTAAATAAACCCACGTATGACAATCAAAACAATGCATTTTGCTGTCAAGCTTTTGCACTTGGTGGAGATAAAATGCTGGAATGAATGTCAAAGAACAACAAGAATACCTGTAGTGCCGGGGAGGGTAATGAATTTTTTAAAGGGGCCATGTGAGAAACTTGAACGTTTAACGAGGGCCACACCAACATGCTAACCTCATGTTCCTTTGTGTTTTGTGTATTTATATAAAGCATTACATTTTATTTTCTGAATAAGCTTGCTACTTGTGTTAAGGTACATGTTGTTATAATTAAGAAATACAAATGTTGAGTAAAATGATAATATCATTATCCATACATCCATTCTCAACACCGCTTATCCTGGTTAGGGTCGTGAGCACTGGAGCCTGTCAACGCTGACTTCGGTCAAAAGGCGGACTAAACCCTGAACTGGTCGCCAGTCAGTCGCAGGGCACATATAGAGACAGACAATGATTCACACTAACATTCACACCGTCACTGAGTGGGAACTGAACCCACGCTGCCCGCTCCAAAGTCTGGCGAGTGTGCCACTACACCATCATTGTCATTATGTCACTGTTTAATCAACAGTCACACAAAAAAAAAAAAAAAAACTGTGCATTTTTTTTTTAAATGTGACATTTTGTGCACCAACCGCTAACTCACACTGTACAGTATTAGCTGTTTGAAGTTGGGACTCCCAGATGATTTTAAGGGCAAATCCCCCTCTTCCCTCCAATGTCCAGGAATTATGAATGTTGGACCACTGGCTGTCAGTAGTTGTCACTATTTGCTTTTTTGTAAAACAGTCACTGCGGGTTGTTAAATTCACAAAAACATAGTGACGTTGCCAAGTTGACCACACTGAAGACCAATGTCGTTGCTCGTGCTCGTTCGTACCACCCACATACGTGTACATTAAAATAAAAGCACAACTTTCAAAATAAAATCACCGTTATTTTAGGTTCTTATAAATTGCGAGGGCTGGTCAGAGACTGCGGACGGGCGAGATATGGCTTGGATGAGTACTGGAGAAAGCAACAAGAAATGTCTTAATGGATCAATAAGACATAATGTGCAATATAATCAGAGGAAAAGAAAAAATTCCTATGATGGATTAATCAAACACAGACTGTCATCACAATTATTCACACCACAATATGTCGATTAATCACCTTTGATGCTAAATTGGATGTTCACTGCTCAGCAAGGTGGCATAAACAACTACATTAGAAAATACCCAACATATGCTATGTAGCTTTACGTGTGTATTTTATGTAGGGTACAAACCGTAATGAAACAAATCATCTGAGAAGGAACAATATATATAAATGCCGCATATATTGGTAAGGGGATATGAAGAAAAGAGTTAACCTAATTACATTTTTGTCGTGACAAAACCTGATGTATTAAAAGTTAATTGAGTGCCAGTGAATATTTCACTATCATCTCCATGGAAGCATTGTGGCATTATGCAGAACTCCATGGCCATAGTTATTTTATCTGCCTTTTAGGCGTGCATAAAAGCTTACCCACAGCTGTGTCTCTACCAGCCATCTGTAGATGGCACGCCTCATCAGTGAGTAAGTGAGTGTGCATCCTGTTGATAGGGCATCCCACTACTTGTGTTGGTTAATGTCACAAGCTGCATTATTTGTGCATGCCTCTTCAAGGCTGGGAAGAATTTGAAGCGGCACGGTGGACGACTGGTTAGCACATCTGTCTCACAGTTCTGAGGACCGGGGTTCAAATCCTGGCCCCGCCTGTGTGGACTTTGGATGCTCGCCCCGTGCCTGCGTGGGTTTTCTCCGGGCACTCCGGTTTCCTCCCACATCCCAAAAAACATGTGTGGTAGGTTGATTGAAGACTCTAAATTGTCCTTAGGTGATAGCCGAAGGTAGCGGGGATAGGCTCGAGGACGCCCGCGACCCTTGTGAGGATAAAGCGGAACAGACAACGGATGGATGGAAGCTGTGCAAGAGACTTAAAAAAGGAAAATGATATTGGTAAATTCAAATGTTTTTGAACTCTTAAAGACCAAAAGAAAAAAAAAAGACAGAACAATGCAGTAACTTAAGCAGAAAATATGCACAATGATATATCATATCATGCAATCAAAATCTAATCAAATCACACGTTTGCTAATCCAATTTCTGCCACTCAACTGAGTTTAGTGTGACTACAGCTAATGCAGGTTTATTGTGATTCATCTGAGATTAAACAGGAGCTCCCACAATGGCTCGGAATCTCTTCAAGCAGATATTTGTTCAGGATAACTGACTGTAATTAAGAGCCAAGTTTTGTCGTTATTTATACCCTCAAGTCTAATTGTAGAAAATAACAAAATGTAATTCTGTGTCATAAAGGCAATTAAATGTTTTTTCCCCCCACACACATACCATTTAAAGCCTGATGAAACCATAAGTGCTTCTTCAGGTTCCATTTGCATGTCTCTTCATTTACTGTGCAAACTAAATAGCATCCTTCTCGCGTGTTAATTTGATTCAGGCATCTAGGCAAATGTACAGTTACATCGGCTATGAAAGTGTGTTTTCTCTTTTCATTGAATGTATACAATAAATTAAATACAAAATTACTCTAGTTTTCTCTTCTATACCAAGGCGTCATGAGCTGTGCCCTGCCGTTCCTTTGTTGGAGCTTGGGTGGCGCTTTGCGCCCCACTCGCCCTCGCTCTCTCTTCCCAGTAATCAGCACCACCTCAGCCGCGTACCTGTTGTCAATCAGCCTTCATCATTGCCTGCATTTAAGCTTGCCAGATCCAGGACTCCACTGCCAGAGTATTAACATTCATCTGTGGTACACCGGCTCTCTACTCACACGTAAGCTACGCTACTTCTCGCAATTGTTCTGACCTCCATGTTCTTCTTCGTCCTCAGTGCTCCTTCCGTGCTACCCGCCTTGCTGATCTCTCCACCCACGCTGTCAAGCCCTTCCACCTGCTCACGCCACCGCTTCCCGCACGTTCCTTGTCCAGACTGTCCGCCATCATGCCTTGGAGGTCCAACTCTGAATGCAATCCTAATAAGCCATTCTCCACAAACTTCATCTGTCTGCGCCTGCCTCTGGGTCCAGTCAAACCTGATACGATTGTATAGTGACAGAATACTCTGGCCATCATGGACCCAGAAACCCCGGAGGCGCTAAGAGAAGCACTCACCCACCAAGGCGCCCACATTGGAAGACAGGACAAAGTTCTCTGTGAGATCATGGACTCGTTAAACACCCTCTCTCAACAGGTATCCCTTCTTTATTCCCAAATACAGTCCACCCATCCTCCTGTGAGTATTCCTTCTGAGCCCGCAGCCTCCGATCCATCCTGCGTCCCGTACAAAGAGCCTCATGTTCTTCCGCCCGAGCCCTATTCCGGGAACTACCCAAGGTAGCATTCCTCACCAACCTCCTATGTGGAAAAGCTGCTAAATGGGCAAAGGCGTTATGGCACAATTTTTCCCCGGTACTCGCATCATTTAACTCCTTTTCCGACAAACTTTAAAAAGCCTTCGACCACCCCGTTCAGGGCAGGGAAGCCACTCGACGCCTCCTTACGCTCACTCAGGGCTCTTGTTCCGTGGCATCCTATTCGGTGGAATTTGGAATTCTTGCGGGTGAGTGCGGGTGGGATGACGCCGCGGTAAGGGGTATTTTTTTAAAGGGCTTTCTGAGCAGGTCAAGGACGAGCTCGCTGCCCGGGACGAGCCCTCCTCACTCGAGGACCTTATTTCATTATCCATTCGCCAAGACAACCATTTGTGGGAAAGAGCACGAGAGCAAGGGGTAAGATTCAAGCAGTCGTGAACTGGCCCATTCCCTCCACCCACAAAGAACTACAACGTTTCCTGGGATTTGTCAATTTCTACCGCCGCTTCATCCGCAATTACAGTAAAGTGGCTATTCCTCTCACAAGCCTTACCTCCACCAGCTCTCCATTCCAGTGGACCCCAGCTGCATCCCAAGCCTTTGAGCGTCTTAAAGACTTATTCACCAGTGCCCCCATCCTGAGGCACCCTGACCCCTCCCTCCAGTTTGTTGTGGAGGTCGACGCCTCTGACACTGGGGCAGGGGCCGTTCTCTCCCAGCGGGACCCCACTTCCCAGAAACTACATCTCTGTGCTTCCCCCCCCGTCCCATGCCGAATGGAATTCTGACGTTGGTAATCGTGAGCTGCTGGCCATCATCTAGACATTGGAGAAGGAGTGGAGGCATTGGCTGGAGGGAACTGATTCTCCATTTATCATATGGACCCATCATAACCACTTTGCCAACCTCCATTCCACCAAACGTGATAAACCCCCAACAAGCTCGGTGGGCCATCTTCCTGAGCCGATTTAACTTCAGCCTCTCCTTCCCCCCTTGTTCCCACAACAGCAAGCTTGACGCCCCCTCTCGCATGAACTCACCCCCCTCCAGCCCTGCAAAGCCTGAACCCATCCTCCTGCTTTGTTGGGGCAGCCACTTGGGAGATAGAACAGATAGTTAAAAATGCTCAAGAAACCCAACCGGATCCCAAGACTGGACCTCCCTACCGGCTGTTTGTACCCGACTCGGGACGTTCTGACGTTCTCCAGCGGGCACACAATTCAAAACTCACCTGTCACCCCGGAACCACCCGGACCATCCGATTCATACAACAGCACATCTGGTGGCCTAGCCTGGTGAAAGACAATCGGGAGTTTTTCCGAGCTTTCTCCGTCTGTGCCCGAGGAAAGACTTCACCTCTGCCCCCAGCTGGTCTGCTGCGCCCCTTACCTATCCGAGCTGCCCCTGGTCCCACATCACCTTGGACTTCATGACCGGCCAATCTCCCTCTGAAGGTAATCTTACCATTATAAATCGATTCTAGTATGTCCATTATTTACCCCTCCCCAAATTACCATCTGCCCTTGAAACTGCTAAATTCCTTGTCAGTCACGTCTTTAAACACGGAATCCCTATTGACATCGTCTCGGACCAAGGTCCTCAGTTCTCCTCCTAAGTATGGAAGGAGTTCTGTAAGGCGGTGGGGGCAGCAACCAATCTGTCTTCCGGATACCTTCTACAGTCCAACAGCCAGACGGAGTGGGCAAATCAGACTCTGGAGTCGGCTCTTCGCTGCCTTGCCGCACGCAATCCCACCTCCTGGAGCGCCTTCCTCCCATGGATTGAATATGCCCACAACTCCCTCACCAGCTCCGCCACTGGTATGTCTCCTTTCATGGCCTGTTACGGTTTCCAACCTCCGTTGTTTAGGGAAGAGGAGCATGCGGTGGCGGTTCCTGGGGTGAGGGATCACCTGCGAAGGGCCCAGTCTATGTGGAAGTATGTCAGGGCAGCTTTAACTCAGTCTGCTGAGAGGAATTAACGGCTCGCTGACCTTCGTCGCTCCCCCACGCCTGAGTACAAAGTGGGTCAGTGCTTCTTCCGTGCTCCCCGCCTTGCTGATGTCTCCAGCCACGTCGTCAAGCCCTCCCACCTGCTCACGCCACCGCTTCCCACACTTTCCTTGTCCCGACGGTCCGCCTTCACGTGTGATCCCCCTGTAGTTGGAACACACCCTCCGGTCCCCCTTCTTAAAAAGGGGGATCACCACCCCAGTCTGCCAATCCAGAGGCACTGTCCCCGATGTCCATGCGATGTTGCAGAGGCGTATCAACCAGGACAGCCCTACAACATCCAGAGCCTTTAGGAACTCCGGGCGAATCTCATCCACCCCTGGGGCCTTGCCACCGAAGAGCTTTTTTACCACCTCAATGACCTCAAACCCGGTTATAGAAGAACCTGTCTCACATTACGCTTTCGAACTGTGCCCTGCCGGGCCCCACGTGTGCAGGCCCAACCACCAGGGACACGCCTTCGAGCCCCACCTGCTTTGTCTTGTCCCATACCTCGGACCTGTTTGCCCCTACCAGTGGCATAAAGCACCAGACAACTTAGCTCCTAGGATCACTGGGACACATAAACCCCTACATCGCGATAAGGTGACGGCTCAGGGAAGGGCTATTTTCTCCATTTTGTACAAAAATTAAATGGGGAAATAAAATTTGCATTATGAAAGCATTTCACCCCATAATAGACAGGATGTGTGATCCTGCAATATACAAAGTTTACCGAATGTCATTTAACCTCCACACCAATACATTTTCTCATTTGTGCCCCTACAGAAGAATAAAAATCCAAAGGTCGAACCCCTATCATACTTGATGTCACAGGACATCAGCATATCTAGTGACCATAGCTTCATTTCTTTGTTGTTGTTGTTGTTGTTGTTGTAACTACTGCATAGATGTGTACCAGTGATGGCTAAGACAAAATGTGCGATCATGACCATAGAACTTAGCTCTCAACTCAACTCAACTTCATTTAAAGAGCACTTTCAAAAATCAATCGCAGCTGTAAGTGCTGTACATAATAAAGATTGAACATACAAAACTAAAAAAACACATTAATAATAATAACAATAATAATAATAATAATATGTGTTGTCTACAACGTCATCAACTGAAAGTTGAATGTACACAAACAACGGCAGTTTTCTAACAGCTGTTAGTTCGTCCATTGGTGAGTAAACTCACATTCCCCAAGACTAATCTGAACTACCAGTATATTTTTCTGGGATTCTTCCAAATGTGATGTAATTTACTGGATTCAAACACACATTATTTTGGACACCCGCCGCTGGCGTGGTTGCCTGTATGTTACTACAACTAGCTGATGATTGCTAATGATTGCTCATATTTTCTGTCGTTTCCCACGCTAAGTTCATGATTCTTTTTTTTTTTTTTTTTTAACCTACAAATGCCTCCTTACTGTGCTATGCTCTGCTGTGCTACGTATTTGTGATCGAGGCCCATTGGGATGCTGTCATGCTAACTTTAACTTCAAAAAACAAAGATCTCGAGAAGTGTCAGTTAGCCTAATGAATTGTAGACATATTAGGCTTCAACCGACTTTAGCCACTGCTAAGCTTTTTGTCCCACGTAACTTCAAACCTGCTAACCCTATTTTTGTAGATTGTTACAGATTGACTCACTTCACTCTTTATTGGAGTGTGACTTGGTATATGGTTTGCTCACACAGGTGCAGGATCACTTATCTTATTGGAAAATATTGCAGCTCAAGATATACTACTAAATTCTTGAAAGAACGCTTTGCGCTGTCGGGCACATGAAACCTGAGAGAATCATAAACCATTTCATAGCTGTTACTGTTGCCTCATCTCATGTGCAAATGCTGTGGGGAGATGATACAGTCAGAGTGTATGATTACGGGTGGCTGATTGAAAGAGGCATACCGATTGGATTATGTTTGCCATAACTGCGCTTGTCTGTCTTCCCAATATCTTAATCCATTCTACTTTGCAGAAGAGCAGACAGAGCATGCTTTCTCCTAGCCAATTTGTTGATTGTTACTTGACCTTCAGCAAGCAAATAAGAGCAGAGAATTACAATTAGTATAGTCCATTGCTTGTTAGGTTCAGAAATGCAAAGAAAGGCAGAACAAGAAGTGCTAGGAACATTAGCAACCCTTCCATCAGAGATAGCATGCAGGTCGTCTTTGTAATATACACATGCGGATAGCCTCCCCAATTTAGATGCCTCCAGTGTCTGCAGCTCGCTGTTGTTGTTTTTTTTTTTCCAGATGCATCAAAATTGTGGTAGGGTGAGACAAACAACAGAGGGAGGAACACAATAGTGCATGTTATTTTGAAGGTCACAATTCAAAGTTCTCACAGGACTTTGATTGAATTCTGATCACGTCCTTTCAGGCAAAACTGTTGTTTTTGTAATTAGGTCTAATAAACTGCTGGTATGTCTTGAGACCTCAATAAGTATTTTGACTGTACCAAAATAATTTGTTTCCATAGCAGCCTCCTGTACCTTTTGATGCAGTTTTCTTTTCTTTATTAAACTGACCAAAAATGAGCTAAGATGAATACAATACATACAACAAAGTTTACTTCACCTGCTCTGTGTCCCATGAAGCGATGAACCTGGATTCAGTCATCCTATTCACTCATTTCATTTCCTGCAGGTCATGCAGGTCAGTGACTTTTTAATCACTGAGAAGATGTGGTAAAGTTGTCACAAAAATCACTATGGTCAAATGCTATTTTTCTCTAACGAGTCATCCTACATCTTGGGAACTTGGCAATTGGCATTCAGAAATTATATCAGGCAGGAGCAGAGCGTGAGGGACCGAAGAATGGCATGAAGGACATGCCAATGCAGGTTTAGATTTGCCAAGACACAATCTGGACACAAACAAGAATAGAAAAGCAAGCTGCAAGTGAGTGACTCTAAAGGACTGCTGTGACAGCAAAATAGAGGAAGCATGAAATGCAGTGTGACTGTAAGTTGTTTTCTTGAGGTTAGTGATATTACATTATTGTATTGCATGAGTATTGATTTAACAAATCCTACACATATTTTCAAAACAATTCCTAAGAGCTTTTAAAGCATACGTTGTGGCTTTTATATTATTTAATGGCATGTTGATGCCATTTGGTTGTGCCCTGTTGATAAACATCCATCCATCCATCCATTTTCTGAGCCATTTCTCCTCACCAGGGTCGCGGGCGTGCTGGAGCCTATCCCAGCTATCATCGGGCAGGAGGCGGGGTACACCCTGAACTGGTTGCCAGCCAATCGCAGGGCACATAGAAACAAACAACCATTTGCACTCACAGTCATGCCTACGGGCAATTTAGAGTCTCCAATTAATGCATGTTTTTGGGATGTGGGAGGAAACCAGAGTGCCCGGAGAAAACCCACGCAGGCACGGGGAGAACATGCAAACTCCACACAGGCGGGGACGGGGATTGAACCCCGCACCTCAGAACTGTGAGGCTGACGCTCTAACCAGTCGGCCACCGTACCGCTGTTGATAAACATATTTTACCCTAATATAGCTCCTTCTCAGTCATCGTTTATAATATTTTTCTAACCTGCCTGCTAATAGTCTGAGTACCCAGAAGATGGTGAACGAGGCAGTCTCAACTTCAAGGAGATTAGACTTTGCCTGACATCCAAGTCAGTTACTGATGTCTGTGTGCCTCGGCTCAAATATCACTGGAGTCATGATAGATGCTGGACATTTACCTGGGCTGAGAAAGTAAAGTGTTTTGCTTCTGAGATGATCAGAATCAAATTTTCAACAAATTGAACTTGACTTTGCATGAATTGCAGATCATTTTCGAAAGCAAATAAGACAATACAACTTGGTATTATGGGGTAGGTTGCGGTAGAGCTGTGTGCCATGCCGCACAGTGTTTCACCACCTCTCTGAACCTGCTCCCCCAATTTGAATGCTTTCATCACGCATACGTTTTGTGGGTATTCGCAGGAAGATTCCCGCAAGCCATGTTTGCCAGTGTAGGAATTGGTAAATGTGACGGAAATAACACTAATTACACGGGTGGTGGGTCGCCTCACAAGACTAGAACTGGCATGCCTGTGGTGCCTGAGCCCGCTTGGCGAGGGTGCGCTCCCCTGCTTCCTGGCACTTATTCAGTGTCTCAGCATGTAGTGCAGGTCCATATGTACTTAGACTTAAAAGGCTTCATCTTTGAGACTTTCAACTCTCAACTTTATTTATTGCGCACATTGGAAAACAACCACAGCTGTAACAAAGTGCTGTACATAATGACTGAACATAAATAGAATAGGAAGCTTTTATTGTCATTGTATGGTGCGGATGCAACGAACACGGCTCTATGAAAACATAAAACACAACCAATATTAAAATAATAATAATGACAAGCATATACTACTATCAGGATCAATTATCTCCTGGTAGTAGTGCCAAGCAGAGAGGGAGAGTAAGTTTACATCTCCTTCGTGGTACCAGATCACTGTTAAACGTATTAAAATAAAAAGCTGCATTGAATCGCTGAAAATAACAGGCGGCAAACCGCAGTGTTGGCTTGAAGAGCTATCACTTTGTTTTTAAAAAGTAAAAAATGTTGATGAAGTTTCAAACTTGAAGCGTAGCAGCACCAAGCTATTTAATATACCTATTACATAACCCAACATGATCACCAGAGGTGGGTCGCATAGCCAAATATTGGACTGAAGTAAGTGTACTGTTACTTTAGAATAATATGACTAGAGTAAAAGTCAAAAGTAGTCTTCCAAATATTCACTCGAGTAAGAGTAAGAAAGTACTCAGTAGAGAGTAACTCGTGACTTCCGATTTAAAAAAATAAATAGAAATCAGAGCGTGAATGTCAAATAAAATAAATTAATAATAATAATATATGGGAGTCCACACACACTTGCAAAAAATTTAATTCCTAAGTGCCCCGTGACCAACAACACATGCATAGGGGCTTACAGAAACATTATTTTATTTATTCACTTAAATGACTGAATGAAGAAGCTGTTTGCTGACGAGACTTATTGATAGTTTTGTGTGTGTGGGAGAGAGAGAGAGAGACCGAGAGAGAGAGAGAGAGTGAGAGAGAGAGAGCGAGAGAGATCACAGCATGGCATGTATCCCCAAAGAAGCATGTTTACAGTGACTTACGACCATAAAACAGGGCTAATGTTGCCAGAAGCAGCGCCAAAACAGCAGTAAAAACAAGGTGTTTTCTCAAGTTAGAAGTGGGCTGAAATATCAAAGTTTGGGCGCTCACAATTTAAGAATACGCTCCATGACAAAGCTGTTGTTTTGCCGGGGTACACCCTGAACTGGTCGCCAGCAGCACATATAAATAAACAACCATCCACACTCACATTCACACCTACGGCCAATTTAAAGTTTTCACTTAACCGACCATGCATGTTTTGTTTTTGGGATGTAGGAGGAAACCGGAGTACCCGGAGAAAACCCACACAGGCACGGGGAGACATGCAAACTCAACACAGGCAAGGCCACATTTGAACCCGGGTCCTCAGAACTGTGAGGCAAATGTGATAATGTGATAACCAGTCATCCGCCTCTCACAAGTAACAGTTTATTCAAAATGTTACTTGAGTAAATGTAACGCATTACTACCTACCTCTGGCGGCAGGTAATCCAGACAGTTAGTTAACAATGACCTCGCAAGGAGTGGAAGAGTGAGGCAGTCTTTTAAGCTGTCAAGAGTGTGCAGTTGAGTGCCATAGATGAGATTTAGGTGTAGAAGCAGAAGCCAGAAAGTAGGCCAGACTCGCCCTGCCAGAGACTCACACAAAACACAAAGACAGACTAAAAACACAGAGGGGAGGAGAAAGGAGCATGAAACAGAAAAACCCCAACCCCAGGAGGTGCCAACTCTGCTGCCCATCATACAGATGCATGATTCTTACAAATTTAAACTGGCTTTCCAATGGTTGATTGATGATTTATTGCCTTGAAGCATTCTTACATAGTAATATAATCTACTGAACACAAAATTCCTTACTTTTCCTTTCCTTTTTTTGTCTTACATCATCATTTTGGTCGCAACTGGCTGTGCTGACCAAATTAGTGTGATGTGGAGACAAACTCACTTACTCGCCAACAGTTGTAAATTGTTTGTAATGTTGCGCTTTGCCAAAACATCGCCTTTTTGACACTTTCAAGCCAGTGCTTGTGTTCGACAAAGTAGATTGTCATATTTCCAAAATAATAATAAATCGATTTATTTATTTATTTATTTTTTAACGACTTGATGTTAACAAAGTCAATAAAACATGCACATTTGCATTGCTTTTCACTGTTTCACCCCAAAACACCAATGCGTGTTATGCAATGTGCACCAGTGAGCTCCATCCACTGATGCAGTCACCCCTCAAGCTGCAGTTGCATTCGATCAGATGACGGATTTCAAGTCATCTATTTCCGACTCTGTGTTACATGATGGACGTGCCGTGTCAAATATGAACGTGATTGACAGATCCACTGCATTAGAAAAGCGACTGCCAGTGGAAGCTGCTCATCATGTTCCCTTTCACTGAGACCAGTCTGAATTTTGATTGCCCTATTGTCAGACTATAGTATTCCTCTTAGCCCTGACTGAGCCCTGCAGCATATATCAATGAGCTGCAAGTAATTGCCGCCCCCAAAAAGGTTTATTATTATCATTAGCTGCCACAAGATGGTGGCAGAGATCTTTTTTTTCTATGAGACAAAGCTATGGTCTGAAATGAAGCTCCTCCCCACACATCAGCATAGTTCCTTGACACCAAGATGCCACAAGTTGGCACCAAAACAATATTTTTACATAAGATATGCTTTTATCTTGAGCGAATAGGCAACTGCAAAAGTGAATGACAAATATGGAGACACTGTTCTTACTTTGTTCCTCGTGCGTAATCTGACAAACAGTTAGAAAGGAGAAAATGACCCACAGTCTTTTACAGCTAAAGTGATTTCAATCGAAGGTGCGCCATCGTATACTTAGACACTCACCTCAATGTTCATACCCCGTACAGGTACGAACTGGGACGGAAAAAAATACAATAAAACGAATAAACCAGCACTGGCATTTTTGTTTTATACTGGCCCTTAATGTTTAGCAGACCATGACCAACTAGTAATTTATGTATGTGTTCCCTAAAAAAAAATATATTTTATCATTATCCTTGCCTTTCATTATTGTACTGAGGTGTATATCGTGTATGTTATGTAGCATGAATATGTGGTCTCGTTTCTCTCTCCTCAACTGCTACCTCCACATCCTGGCTTGACGAGACAGTAGGAGAAGGAGGGATTATCCCAATTTTGAAAGTGGTAAATTGAAAACTTAAATAAAGAAACGGAAAGAATCAAAACCATTCAAATGTGATAGCATAGGACGACTGTATCTCACTAATGCTTTCTGTTGCATCTTATTTCGTCACGTTCTATTTATTAGCTCTTTTCAGTATCTTAAGGTTATTTTGTTTTTTTTTTTTTGTGTGAGGAAAGAATCGTCATGACAAGGTTCAAAAAACAAAAACAAATAAACAACACACTAGTTTTAAGAGCGCATCTTTCCACAGTAACCACATCTCTGGCTGACATTATTACATTATTACATTCCGTTATTATTATTACAATAACGGTTATGACCTTTTGTGTAAAGGGGCTACGCGAAAGGATCTGATATCACAGCTCCAGTGTCCTCAACAAGAGTTGATATTCGTCGTTGTCCACCACAGAATACTGGCGGAAATGTTTTACTAAAAAGGCTTTATTTTTTTTTCTGGGGGGGGGGGGGAGATTTTTTCAGTTTGTGCATCCCTGTCTGTTCATGAAATGTTGAATGCGTCCAGCCGCCGTTAGAAAGTTTGGTTCATCCAAATACACAGTCACCACTTTAACACGTCATTCTTTCGCCTGCTCTCCAGGCGTGACCAATCAATTCACAACTTTTACACACTCAATGACACCCATAATAGACAAGAATTTTTATGTTGCGAGACGCAGGTATTCTCTAGGAATACCTCCATTTGACTGTAATATTTAGTGGTTACTTGAATAATGAGCTGTAAAAAAAACATTGCAGGTTCAAACAATTTGGAATTAATTCATTTTTTTTTGTTTTTTTTTTGCATGTTTGGTGCGTATCAATGTGGTAACTGTGACTAAAATGTGATGCAACACTGCCCATTCAATAAAATTGGATATTCAACACTCACCAGGTTTTAATTGCCTGCTTCAGGGTTATTATCACAATGAGCACAAACCTTCACAAAGCATTGATGGTGTGTTACACAGAAGCGAAAGAATGCAATTTGCAATGTTTTCAATTCCAGCATCTCATGTATTCTCAGTGATGTTTAAACAGGCAATAACGGGTCTTTTGTTTGTTTCGAGTTGCACATAAATCAACGGCAGGAACAAATCTTCATGCTTCTATCTATTATATTGCTTTTTGAAAGGCCTCACTGCTATTGTCAGGGATGCAAATGTGAATTAACATGCTTGTATTGTTGTTGGAGAGGAAATTTAGGCTTGAAAATAAATCATGGTTTGGAGCCGAGGTCTTGCACTGTCAGCTTGAGAGAGATAGCTAGATTAATAGAGCAGGAAATGAGCTAATGGCTGTTAGATAAGGTGGTAAAAGGTCTATCGGGGAACCTGGCCAGGATAACGGTGTAGTGCCTAGAATATGGACAAGACATGGAGGTTATTTAGTTATGGATGCGTTCATTCAGAGATCATTCTGAGACTGCATGAAAAAAGGGTATTTGGTGACTCACTACAACAAATACAATATTTATTTTCCAGAGAAAAAATTTTCAAAGTCCAAATACAGTTAGCAGGTGGATGATACAAATCTCAATGTGTATGCCAAAAGATGAGAAGAAAGATGTCCTGTCTGCTTCAACAATGGTAGAAATCCTTGAAGTGTGCCTGCAGAGCCAACAAGAAGCTGAATAGCAGTTCTGAAGATAGACAGATATGCTTATCACTTCAGGCTTTCCTCTTTCTGAGAGTTTTGATGCTCTCTGTGTGGGGTGGTTTGCAGGGTGTGAAATTATTCAAGAGGATTTTTTTTTTGTTGTGTAATTTTTTTTTTTCACTTTAGCTTCAGACCTGCATCCTCACACCTTTGGAGAATAAAAGCGAATGAAGTGAATGTCCCAAGAGTTTCATGTTTTATGTTGGTGTATACTTCGGTCCCCATTGGAATCTTTAGATCACTGTGGGCTTTTGTGAAAAAGGATGTACTAAACCAGGGGATCTCAATATTTGTGGCTTAAAAATCCATAAATAACAGCTATTCAAAATGTTCCCCATTGTTTTGGTGCAAATAATTACAAGTACTTTCGGAAAATTCACATTTTTTTCAGTATTATCTTGTTGCAAATTTTGTTGCAAATCATAAGAGCAGTTTAACATTTTTAACCAAAAATTATTTCAACAGTATTATGAATCAGTGAGCGTGCACCATTCAGTTATGCATCCTTTCTAAATGTATACATCAAAAATTAAGTTGCGGCAGTGCATGGAAACGGTCCGGTTCTGGCCCGCAGGGCGTATGTTTTTTTGTTAAAGGCACTACTGCTCCCAGTGCCACTGATCCATTTGCTCTCACTTATTGTCAGAAGTTAGAATATTTTTTTTCTCATAGAAAAATTTGGTTCATCAGCTTCAAGGAAATCTGTTGCTATATATAGCGTTAAATGACATTATTTATTTTCATGAAATTCTATATTTAAAACGCAGGGTGTCCATAAAACACTCCCTAAATTTATTGACATTATGATATTTAAAGCTCATAGATTCCCTATCAATGATTTTTTTTGCCAAACAGGTTGACTGGACCAGCAAAATAAGACGATCAGGTCTTCTGCAAATGGTGTGCAATGTCACCACCACCACTGGTGACTTGAGGTTTATGTACCCCCCGCTTCCTGCAACCCCTGGATGGTCTGAAAAATTGTACCACTGGAGCATTATGCATGATCGCTCCTGATGTGCTGCAGTACAGAGCTAGACTATTGCATCAATGTTTGCAAAGTAAACAGCGGGGTGCACATACAGTGTCTGTAATTCGACCCTGTATACCACACGAAACTATGAAATCATACACTTAAATCTTTGTGATATTACAATAAAGTTTCATCATACACAGTATCTGTTTAAAATCAGGGAGTGCTTTGGGGACACTGTAGTATTTCAACATACGCAATTGTCATGAAAGTAAAAAAAAAATACAAAAAGGTTGCTGCTTAGCAGCAAAACACTGGTTTATGTTCAGATGTTCTCCGAACTGAAGTCTCAGAAGATTCATGAAAACATGCAGAGCTGTGTCAACATGTATGCAGCCATTTGAATTCAAATGTTATCATTTTTTTGCCATAGCAATAGTTTCTCTCTCTTTCTGTCTATCTGTCGGTCTCCCTCTCTTTCTTACGTCTTGCGATAACATCTGTTGTGAATTGGCACCATCCATCCATCCATTTTCTGTACGGCTTATCCCCATTATGTAAGTAAACTCCTTTTGTTTAGCTTTAAATGCGAGTGTATAGCGAATGGCTATTCCTGCTTTTCAACATCCACCAGCATGCACACCTAATGACCATATTAACACGACTTTTTTTTATTTGAGTCCAACATTACCTATCATTTAGAGACAGAGAAATCCTCGAGTCTCCAGTTTGACTGCCTGAGCACATCTGTCACAGCAATCCTAGTCTAAGCAGTGCTTATTGGCATTGGCATCTCAATTCCTTCCTGGTTCATTCCCTAGCCCTAATCTTTATGTTTGTCTTTTAAAAATTAACAAGAAAGGTAATTCCTTATCTTTTTGAAGTTTAGTGTGGTTTATTGATCTAAGGAAATGAGTGTGAACAAGATCTGAAGGGCTGGATGTTACTGGACTTGCGGCTGTGGGTGAAGATAAGGATAATGAAATCTAAAGCACCCAAAATAGAGAAAGGACAACCAACCAAACGTTTAGAAGCAGTTAGGATACAAGCCCACAACCATCAGAAATTTATGTGTGGGGAGATTGTCATATCATCACTAGCTTCAGCGAACCATCAAAAGAAAGGAACGGAAAGAAAAGCAGCAATGAACACCTCAATCATTCCGAGAATGATTGGGAGAAGGTGATGTGGTCAGATGAGACAAAAAAAAATGAGATGTTTGGAATCACTTTGACTCGCCGTGTTTGGAGGAAGAGGAATTCAGACTATGACCCCAAGAACACCATCCACACGGTCAAGCGTGGAGGTGGAAGCATTATGGTTTGGGGGTGTTTTTCTGCAAAGGGGACAGGTCAACTTCAATGCCTTTAGGGAAATATGTATGGAGCCTTGTACCATAAAATCCGGGGTGGCAGCCAGAAAACTTAAAATGGATCGTGGATGGGGAGTTCCTGCACAATGATTGACCCAAAGCACACATCCAAGGAAATGAAAGAGTGGCTAAAGAAGAAGCACATTAAGGTCAGGAGTGGTCTAGCCAGTCTCCAGACCTAAATCCCATAGAAAATCTGTGGAGGGAGCTGAAACCTAGAGTTGTTAAGGCACAGCCTCAAAACCTTAAGGATTTGGAGAGGATCTGCAATGAGGTGTGGTCCAAAATTCCTGCTGCGATCTGTGCAAACCTGGTGATCAACAACAAGAAACGCCTGACCTCTCTACTAGCCAACAAGGGGTTCGCTACCAAATACCAAATCATGTTTTGATGGGGGGCCAAATACTTACTTCGCTCAATGAATTGCAAAATAAATGGAATCTTTTGTTTTATGTGATTTTCTAGATTTTCTTTTTGGTATTCTGTCTCTCCCTGTTAAAATACAACTATCATTAAAATGATAGACCATTCATGCCTTTGTCAGTTGCTGAACTTACAAAATCAGTGAGGGATCAAATCATTATTTCATCCATTTAACATAAATGCTGGAAGAAATGCATACAACTTTACAATTTCAAACATGCATTTTTATATCAGCACAACATTTTTCGGTTTGTTTCCCTTACAAGTATGTAAGAATATATGTACAAGTATGGATCTCAAGCGTCAGAAAGCATCTATGTTCCATTAAGTAGCATTTTTCTAAAGCAAGCTTGGTTGCTGTCTAATGGAGAAGTGGCCGTGATGACTAGAGAGAGGCAGACGGAAAAAAAAAGTAAGATATTGAGGTATTGTGCTGCAGGAAGATTCTGAAGCATAGAGACAGCAGCAAGTGTTTCCGTCTTGTCTGAATTGATCAATGTCCACGAGGCTGCTCAGAAAAAGACAGAAACAGGAAGAGTCGAGATCCGGACCACTGACTGGCAGCTCCCGTATCCTGCTATTCAAATAGTCCGATCTGACTTCCACGTTGGAATGACATTGAAAGATTGATTGATTGATTTTAGACACTTATTCTGAAAGAAGGACCAGCGTCAACAAGGGGAAGTTACGAGAGGAGAGAAGAGCACAAGTTGCCGAGTGTTACCATCGTTTTCAGTGCCACGCCAGCAGGAGATGATTACCAGGAGCCATGTGGAGATTTAGTCGAAGTGTTGGCTCCGTTAAGCAGTGTTTAGCACGCTTACTGTTTTATATTGATTTTATTTTAGTACCTCGTAATTTCCAGTTTTCTTTCATTTGTTTCTCCTAGATCTGTGTTGCTTAGGCCAGGACCTGTACCTGCGTTTTTGAAAATAGGAATTTGATGTGGATCATCTGTGACTATTGGGGTGCATTTGAGTCCCATCTGTTTGGGCTGCTTTAAGCGTAGTCACACGTTATCAGAAGGTTGAGTGTTTTTATTGTTTAATCACGCTACATTACTTTAGCAGCTCATTGGGACTCGTCCCCAGGGAGTGTTGGGGAAGAATACTTTGGAAATATAGTTGGTTGCAATTATGACTTTCCCTGTTGAAAACTCTTTCAAAGTAACATGACTAATTATGTATTTTGTGAATAGCAGGTCACAGACATGTTATTAACACAACTGGGACTTTTATTAAATTGTGAATTTAAAAAAAATGTACGTAAACTATGTCTCATTGAATTAAGCAATAGAGAAAACTCATTGTGGTGCATTTTCTTTTCTTTTTTTGGTCTTCTCTTTCGTGAATAAAGTGTTTTTCTAAAAATCTAACTTGTATATATTGTGGTGATAGCGGTTGCTCAGTCCATAAGGCTCGGACACCGGGAAGCTTAAAATCAGATTACGGAACTGAAAAGGAATGGAAATTGGGACTGGTTGTTTAAGAGATGTGAGCCTGCTTACTGACAACTGTCAAGGTGCCCTTGAGCAAGCCATCAAACACTGAGCTCTGTGTGATGTATGCAACATTAATACTGAAGAGGTTTTTTTTTTTTTCTGGGGGTGGGGGGGGGGACATTTAACAAAAGAAAAATGGAACAAGAATACAAGAAGGTAAAATACATCCCATCCCATGGAAAGTGGATCATTCACATTCCAACATCCATGACTTTCCCAAAATGGAGAAAAGTCTTCAAAACCACTTGACTTGAGGGAAAGAATCCCCTTTCAGCATTGCCACTTTCTTCAGATGTTTTATGAAATATAACTTTTTTTTTTTTTTTTTTTTTTTTTAACATTCCGAAGAAATTAACATTTCAAAACCTTCCGTTAGGTGAAAAGACTGGAGACGCACACAGTGGCATCCTTGAAGACACCATGCGAGCACTTTTATCCAGGCCATATTGGTTTTTTAAAGGCTTAGTTTGAAGGTCAATCAGCCGTGACGAGGCGCTTTGCTCTTCACTCGTTCATTTGATCTGTCCGTGCAGAAGAGGTGCTGTTCGTGGTGCTGAAATGTAAAGACGTCAACTGGGTCACACACGGTTGACTGGCTGATGTGTCATCTATGACTCATGGTTAAGTCCAGTCTTTCACCAAAAGTAGAGTACCGACCGAGCCTTAACATATTGGTGATTTTCTCGATCTGTGAGGCAGGAATTCATCAAGCGAATTCAGATCCACGTGTTTAAGGGTTTAAGCGAGGTTGGTGTATTTTCCCCCCTCCATGAAAACTCACTGTGGTGTCAGTACCGAGTCAAGCTCTTTGACTGGTACTACACTACGGTACCATGCTGAACACCCTGAGGACTACTGAACACGACTCACGCGTTTGCACAGTGAAGGAGCCGTGACGCGTGCACATCATTGATGCAAATGAGACTGACTCCCCCACCACAGGCACACGCACACACACACACACACACACAGTGCAGTACAGTCTATCGCGGTGCAAACGTCTCAGTGACAGAGTGTGTGTGTGAGAGAGAGAGAGAGAGAGAGAGAGAGAGAGAGAAAGAGAGAGAGAGAGACAGAGCACAAGAGAGAGCGAGAGATTATATAAAAGCTGCTTTGGGAACGCTGGCGAGCCGAGGTGACCGGAACGAGGCAGGATGGCCATAACCTGAGAAAGTGATTGTAGCTGTTCGTGGATATCCGCTATTGAAGGTAATTTTTATGTTCAAACATCCTCTTATGTAAATAGTGGGGAATTGTGTAAGAGAAGGGGCTGTTGGAAATTGCGGACCTCGGCGTCTTTAGTATGCGAGGTGTTTGCTTCATTCTCTTTCGGGCTCCCATCATTGCCTGATGAAACCAGGGTACGACGATGCGATTATGCGGTTTCATGTATTCAAATACGGAGTTGAACCTAACTTGTTCAGCAAACTGTTGCTTCTGTCCTCGGGAGCACCGCACCCCTACTTTTCGTGGGTGCAGTGTCTGCACAAGCGAGGCAGCAAGAGAATTGAGATGAAGGGGACTTTGTTTTATGGAGCAGCACAAAAAAAAATAAAAAAATGAAAAAAAAATAAAATCAGATGTGGCACGGAAGATGCTTTTGAAAGTCAAAAATCGTTTTTCAAACAGCTCTTCTAACCGCAGAATAAACGTACATTTTAGGTATCTCTATTACACCTTATTTTCTAACATATTAATGAATTTATCTCCAAATGGAAGCAAATAGAAGAGGTCACCCTGCTGAGATAAATCTCAGTTCGTAGGCATGCTTAATGCCCTTTCCAGATTATTATTATTATGTTTTTTTTATATTACATGATGTCATTTTCCTGCGTCCCAGATTGCAGCGCTAGTGTTGGTGAGATACACAATATCAGACACTACTGCAAGTAAATGGAACATCTGCACTGAAAGATAATCCAGATTAAAAATGGTATGAAAGGTTGATGAACTCGCGCAGTGTCTTCCCTTTCTATGTAATATGCAATAGAATATAGTCTAAAACAATCGTAAAAAGGACAAATTCTACAGACTGGCTTCTGGATTACAGACAAATATCAGAAGCGGAATCAACAACACAAACAAAGACACAAACACAAACCCACTTGTCAAGTTGGATGGACCATGCGTCTAATCCTCCAGGCATATACACTGTACTTTTTTTTTCCTTTTGATGGGCTCACCGACTGTAATACATACTTGTGCTTTAAATCCAGCTGCATATGTTACGTGCCTGTGTGTGTGTGTGTCTCCCCCAAGGACCATCCTGGAGTCAGTGACCACAAAGTGGGATATTAAATCCCTCTCTGCTGTGACGCATCCATTGTTCCACCAGCACTGTTGGACTGTGTGCCAACGAAGGACCGAGACTAAATGTCTGCGACATTGCCAAAAGCTGCAGCTCCTGCCAAGATTATGAAGTTGTAAGTAGGTTACTAGATCTGTCATTCTCGCAACTAATCCATGAAATGGCCCTCCTCTTTGATGAGAGAGTGTAACCGGAGCGGCCATGGCGGTGCTGCTCTTCAGACTGCACTGCCCCTTGAAGCAGGCTCAGATGCTACTGCTGTGCCTGGGCATTGCCTATCTCATGGCAGGCAGCGTCCTGCTCATGCAGCGGTCCAACATCCGAGTAGCCCAGCCAAGCCTCCTCGTGTTTCCTCCCTTGCTGTCACTCGCAGCACCTCCGACCACCCTTGGGAGTGCAGGCATGGGTGTGAGGGTGCGCTCCAAATGGGCCGCAGTACAATCTGCATCTGGCACTGGTGCCCAGGCCGGGCAGCCCTGGCCCGCCTCCCGAAGCCTGGGAGTCCAACACCTGCATCGCCACTGGCTTCATGGTATCGTACCAGAGAGTCCAGAGCATGCAAGTCCTGCCCGAAAGAAGACCACCCATAAAGGTATTGCTCTATTCATCCATTGTATCTCTCAATCTACTCAACCATTCCATATCAACCGACCCTCCACCTACATACCCGCCGACGTATCAATAGCCAAATTACTTACTTACCCAACTGCTGCACTTACCTACCTACCCATTAACCTCTGTGCCTGTCTATCGTCTAGCTACATATATCTTGTATCTACTTAACAACCGCGCAATCTGCGCTATTTTTAACGGAAAGTGTGCGCCACTCTTATTTCATCAAATGTGATGCCGGTTTGCAGTGAAAAAGATGCAATGAAAGAGAAGATGCATGACCTTCATGTAAAGGCTGTCTGGAGCGAAACTTAGGCTGAATAAAATATCAGGGAGAAAACCTACACATTTATTGTATGTTCGTGTTGAAATGTGTCTCATTGTGAAGATAGCCTGAGGCAGTGGTAATACAAGGGGCTCACATAACACATTCACAGCAGACTTCATTGTTCATTCATGAGCAGATAATCGTGACCTGAGAACATTTAGAACGTTTAGAAGACTTTTTCAGATGTGGAGGCTTTACATCTTTTAGATTGTAGTGGTCACAATGACTCTTGAAATACTGCCAGAGGTGGGTAGAGGAGCCAAATATTGTACTCAAGTAAGAGTACTGTTACTTTAGAATAATACGACTCAATATAATTACTTAATATAATAATTATATTGAGAAGTCCTCAATATAATTGCTTCAGCGTAAGAAAGTACTCAGTGGAAAAAAACTGCAAGTACTGAGGAATTGAGTACCTTCTGATTTATTTATTTTTTAAATCAAAGCATTGTCAAATAAAATAAAAATAACTCAATAAAATATGCGGATATTCAGATGTTGCTTAACAATATCACTTAAGCTAATACATAATAAACAAAATAGTTATAAAATAACAAATTAAGACAAATTCAGCTCCAAGAAATGGTCTCCACTTGTTAAACAGCACAAATGGCTACAGAGATTACAACAGCAGGAACAAGGCTGTAGTGGACTTAAAAAAGTCAACACACCCCTGTTCAAATGCCAGTTTTTTGTGATGTAAAATAATTTAGACCAAAATACATTGTTTTCAAACACCATTATTGTGACCTAGAATTTGTACAACTCAATTGATTTGTTTTTGTATCTTTTTGAGAGGGAACGTGAAAATAAACAACTAAAATAAACTTGAATATGATTGACTTAGACTTGGGGTTTAACTTGCTGCCGGGTCACCATTGGAAAAGAGATGTTCTGTGTCAACTGGTGTTTTACCGGGTTAAATAAAGCTTAAATAAAATCAATAAAATGTAATCTGACTGCATGAAGGTGCACTCCCAACTATAAATGAGACGTGACTGTGTTCAGGTGAAACCAATCACATTCAAACTCATGTTCAATGGGAGTCCACACGCACCTGTGACCATTTTCGTTTTTAGGTGGCCAAAAAAAACAACAACACATGTATAGGGCCTTACAGAAACATCGATCCATTTTCTGTACTGCTTATCCTCACTAGTGTAGCCTAACCCAGCTATCTTTGGGCGAGAGGCGGGGTACACCCCGAACTGGTCGCCAGCCAGTCGCAGGGCACATGTAAACAAACAACCATTCACACTCACATTCACACCTACGGGCAATTTAGAGTCTTTCACTCAACCTACCACGAAGATCCAAGCAGGCACGGGGAGAACGTGCAAACTCCACACAGGCCGGGCCGGGATTTGAACCCCGGTCCTCAGAACTGTGTGGCAGATGTGCTACCCAATCCCCCACCGTGCAGAAACATTATTTGCTCCATTACCTAGAACGGCTGAATGAAGAAGCTTCTTTGTTGACCAGATTTATTGATAAAGTATAAGCTTTTTATTTGTTCTGTTTCATGTTACAAGACGGCACTGAATGATAAAGCTGTGGTTCTTCATAATCTGAAATGTAAATGCATGTAAATGTAAAGTGGCGCGGCTTTTTTTTTTTTTCACTCTGAGTCACTGTGATTGGCCCACAAAGGCTGATAGAAGACATTGTGTGCGGACATGGGACTTTCTTGTGTCGTTTGATTGGTAAACTTGAGTCAAACATCACTATAGTTACGTTGGATTGGTGCGACGGTGCTGTTGTGGAAGTCGAAAACGAAAGTTTGAAAATAGATCGCGCAAGCAATAATTAATGAATAAAAGTAGCGAGCGGCATGTGGATAATTGTAGCGGAGAAAATGTATCGTTTCTTCTTGACATAAATATTCAAATAACGGTAAAATGTATGATGCATTAAAACTACTCTGAAAGGTACAATTTATCCAAAACGCTACATGAGTAAATGTAACAGATTAAATGTAGCACGTTCCCACCTTAAATACTGTATGTCACCACTGGATTTAAAAAATATAACCATTAGCATTAAGCCCTCACAACGTCTTCTGTGAAAAAAAACATTAAAATTAAATAAGTCCATGAATGTATCCTTAAAGATTTCTTTCCGTGGTTGTCAGTGCTTTGACCATTTTTGCTGAGATGACAAATACAATGGAATTCCGTCCAGTGGAACTTTTGCTCTCCTGGCTCATTCTTGAAACGCATCCCCCAAGTGCTCTTAATCCTTTTTTTCCTTCTTTTCTTCAAGAGAATAGACAATTACCTGGTCAATGAGGAGTCATACAGATGAAAAATGTTGAGGGCCAGAAAGAGATCAGTTTTAATAACTGCCACCTGGCAAAGTTTTCGATAAAACAAGTATAACTCTAACACAGTCTTTAATTACACAAATGGTTTGCAGGCGAAATTGCCTGAGGGATAAAAAGAAAGCCATTCTTATATTGATACCACTCATAAACACAGACTCCAACTATAAACAAGATCTATTCATTTGCCATTGGCAGGTAATACTTAAAAATTCTAAACCATCCATCCATCCATCCATCCATCCATTTTCTGAGCCGCTTCTCCTCACTAGGGTCGCGGCGTGCTGGAGCCTATCCCAGCTGTCATCGGGCAGGAGGCGGGGTACACCCTGAACTGGTTGCCAGCCAATCGCAGGGCACATAGGAACAAACAACCATTCGCACTCACAGTCACGCCTACGGGCAATTTAGAGTCTCCAATTTATGCATGTTTTTGGGATGTGGGAGGAAACCGGAGTACCCGGAGAAAACCCACGCAGGCACGGGGAGAACATGCAAACTCCACACAGGCGGGGACGGGGATTGAACCCCGCACCTCAGAACTGTGAGGCTGACGCTCTAACCAGTCGGCCACCGTGCCGCCTGCTACCATCATATATATATATATATATATATATATATATATATATATATATATATATATATATATATATATATATATATATATATATATATATATATATATATATATATATATATATATATATATATATATATATATATATATATATATATATATATATATATATATATATATATATATATATATATATATATATATATATATATATACATAAAAAGATGAAGCTATGTTGACTCTCGATCTATTTTATTACAGAAGATCAGAAAGCAGACGCAATGGTGGAGTTGGTTTCATTACTAATAAAAGTATCGCCAATTACGTTACCAGCGTCAAAAGTGTTTCCGATACAATTGCCACATGTACCATCTCTATTAGAAAGCGTTACTCGCTTAAATTGACACAAATATATGCGCCGACGATGAGGTGGAAGCATTTTACGAGGATTTATACCGTTTATAGTCAATCGACGCACAAATTTCGAATAGTCATGGGTGACTTTGACGCCAGGATTGGCCTTAACTCTGCCGAGAAATCAATTGGATCCTAGGGAATGGGATCAAGAGACGAAAGAGAACGCTTAATAGAATTTGCTGAACAAGAAGGCTTATACTTTATCAATTTGTTCTTTAACAAGAAATGGAACAGAAAGTGGACATGGATAAGCCCCAAAGGTAACACTAACATCATAGACTACTTCCTGTCCAACGACACCCTAAACAAATTTGACATTGGGAGTGACCACAGATTGGTTCGGGTCAAAGTGCAAATCAACTGCCAACTTGAACGAAAGAAACTTCTAAAGACCAATTTTACCAGATTAAACTTAATTCAGGAAAGAAGCGACGAGTTTCAAATATGTTTGGCTAATCGTTTTAAAGCTATTCTAATGCTGGACGACACAGATCTGTCAACACACAACGACGAAATTTTAAACGGGATTGTTCAAACTGCACGTGATAAAATGGACCTAAGAAATGATCGCCCAATAAGCCTGCTCTCAACGATTTATAAAGTCTTTGCAAAGATATTGGACAAACGAGTAGGAATCAAACTCAGTGAAGCACAGCCGATAGAACAAGCGGGTTTTCGTAGCCGTTTTAATATTATGGACCACACACAGACAGTTCAACAAATAATCGAACGACACAACGAGTACAAAATGCCTCTGTGTGTAGCCTTCATCGACTATGGAAAAGCGTTTGACTCAGTCACCACCACTTCCATACTGCAGGAGCTAGTAAATCAAGGGATGGAGCCGACCTATGTTAACATTCTACAATCAATATACAACGATTCTTCAGGTTCAATACGAATTGATGATGAAAGAGCGCAAATAAGTCTAGGAAAAGGGGTCAGGCAATGCGACACTGTCTTCAAAGCTATTTACAGCTTGCCTTGAAGAAATATTTAAAAAGCTCAATTGGGAAAAAGAAGTACTAAAAATTAACGGCGCTTATTTGAGCCATCTTCGTTTTGCAGATGACATCATTTTATTCTCCTACGATGCTGAACAACTACAGTGTCTTAGTCAGGAATTGGAGTTAGAAAGCCGTTGCTCAGATAGGAAAATGAACACAAGCAAAACCAAGGTCATGTTCAATCGTTACTGTCCACAAAAGGATATCAAAATGGAGGACTATGTCCTAGACGCCGTCGACAACTACATCTATTTAGGCCAACTTGTAACAATGGATCGACATACAAGCACTGAAGTTGAACGCCTGGCAGGCTTATGGAAAGCTTCGTGTTATATTCAAGAACAATCTTCCCATTTGCTTGAAAAGAAAAGTTTTCGATCAATGTATTTTACCAGTCCTCACTTACGGTAGTGACACTGGGACTACGAATGCCCAAGTTATACAAAGACTTCGTGTAACCCAAAGGAACATGGAACGGCAAATGTTGAAAATAAGCATTCGCGACAAGAAAAGATGCAGTCGGATAAGACAGCAGATGCGAGTTACCGACGTCATTCAAAAAATAAAAAGCCTTAAATGGAAATGTGTTGCCCACGTTGCCCGAAGAGCTGACAAAAGTTGGACCACAGAAACTATCAATTGGATACCACTGGCCACAAAGCAGCCACGTTGGAAACATGAAGAAGAGGCCTTCATCCCGCAGTGGATAGATAATGGCTGATGATTACTGTACAGTATACTGACCGTATTGTAAACATTATTAACAACATTAATTTCATTCATCGTTCATTTATCTTTTCAACTAAATGTCTATATGTGCTCTGCCATTTGTTGACGCCCAGTTCAGGGTGTACCCTGCCAGCACACCCGCGACCCTAGTGAGGATAAGCGGTTCAGAACATGCATGGATGGATGGCTGGATTACATGACATTAAAATTATAAAAGGCATTTTTACCCTTTTAATTTATCCCTGCTGACACATTTTTAGGGTTTAAAATAAACACACAAACCAACTCTCTGATGGAGTCACGAGGCAAAGACATTGTTCGCTTTAACAGCTTAAAATATAAAGAAATCTTGAAACAGCGGTGAGAAAGAAATCACTAGTTAAAGACACTACTAACATTTTAGTCATATTTGAAATGTTAAAACAAGAATTTTCGTGATCAACACACATGCACACTTCACAAAGCCAGCAATCATGATTCCACCCGGAGGTCTACATGTCAACACAGAACGGCGAGACAGAGCAGACATTTTGCTCTACTAGTCGATGGGCAATAGTCGAACTTGATGTGACGTCAGTTCCATGGTGGGAGGGTGCATTCCTTTGTGAGCGCAGGAAGTCAACGCCCTACCTTGACCCTATTTTAATTTTTTTTAATTATCCTTATCCATCCGTCTGTACCGCTTTTCCTCACGAGGGTTGACTGTCTACTATTTATTGTGCTGATATAAAAATATAATTTCATTTTCATTATTTTTTTGTCTAATGCAAGGTGACTCATTTCAGCGGTAGGACGGCACCCTGGCACACTCTACTGACCAGCTGCCACTGCAGTCGTCCATTTTCTATACCGCTTGTCCTCATTAAGCTCATGGGTTAGCTGGACCCTATCTCAGCTGACTTGCTGAGAGTTGGGGTCCACCCAGAATCACAGGCCGCATATAGACAAACAACCATCCACACGTATTGACAATTTAGAGTCTGCATTCAAAATAACATCCAATTTTGGTGGGCCGGGGGTTGGGGTTCAGAGTACCCATCTGCTGGTTACTTAGCAACCTCATTGCAACAAGCAGAGTACAGAACCCATAAGGCTTTTAGCCATTTAACACCCACATGACCCCACGTTAAATTACAGTGTATCCCATTTCATTATAAAAATATATTTTAGAAACCAGGTATGAAAGGTAGATTAATACATTTCAGTAACGATATTGGATGTGCGGCACGGTGTGCGACTGGTTAGCACAGCTGCGTCACAGTTCTGAGGACCGGGGTTCAAATCCCGGTCCCGCCTGTGTGGAGTTTGCATGTTCTCCCCGTGCCTGCGTGGGTTTTCTCCGGGCACTTCGGTTTCCTCCCACATCCCAAAAACATGCGTGGTCGATTGTTTGAAGACTCTAAATTGCCCGGAGGTGAGAATGTGAGTGCGGATGGTTGTTTGTTTAAATGTGCCCTGCGATTGGCTGGCGACCAGTTCAGGGTATAACCCGGCCTCTCGGCCGAAGATAGCTGGGATAGGCTCCAGCATGCCCGTGACCCTTGTGAGGATAAAGCGGTACAGACGATGGATGGATATTGGAGGTGTGATGCTATGCCATTTAACTGCAAAAGCCATCATACTTCAACTTCCAGTCTGCGAGCTGTGGTTTTATGTTTTGACACTCATGCATAAAAATAAGTACATTGGCATTTCATGCACTAAATGCCAAGTTCGTGGTATTTTGTCACATATTGCAGGGGTCCACCTTTGTTTTATACTCTGGAATTATGTATAATCAATGTTTCATAATTCACATGCTTGTACTTATATTGTATACTCTGTCATCAATTTGCAATATACCCTTTTTAAATATTTTAGATTGAAATTGCTTCATTCGTCATTTTCTACACTGGGAGGCAAACGTACAAAAATAGCACCAAAAACATTGTATTTGATGGAAAAGGTATTGTTTACCCTGTCGCATCAAGATTATGCAGCTCTACCCACAGCACTCAAACAAAATAAAGGGAGATATTTCAAATGGTGTGTCTGCTACAAGGAACTGAATGCCTTGCAGAGATGTGTCAAACGTCCCTTTATGTGATCACTTTGCATTACAAATAATTCACACAGAGATCTGTGAAGGTACTTGAAAAAATCTCTTTTTCTTTTGCAAAAAAAAAATAAAAATAATCTATTAGATTTATTTGCACACACAAATCAAGAGACCTGCTCGTAACTTGCTGGATAATTGGAGTTTCCAAGCGTTAGCGTCTGACCCCGACCTGGGTTAGCGCGGCATGCAATGAGGCCCTGCCTGCTGTGGTTTGATGACTTTCCTTGCATCAGTGATCATGAAGAATATTGGAAACGCAGTCAACCGCACAGAAGGGAGTGTCGGTTAGAGCTTGCCCTTTTACTTGGTCATGTCGTTAGTCTTCTTCCTCCAATCCTGCCAGAGACGATCATATCCAGCACTGTCATCTGTCTTAGCATTTAAGAAAGCAGCACAGTGTCTGACCCAAGCACACTCATTTTTATTCAGTCTGAGACTTTGGACCGCTTCCCTCCATTAAGCCCAGCTGCAAATGTCTTTGGCTGCTTCTTCATTTGGATTAAAGCGCCTGCCGGGTGGGTTAGTGAGGTAGCACTCTAACCTAAGTTGATGCTTCCTACACCAGTATCTCTTTAATTCTTGAATGCAGCATCTGCTGGTGTTCCAGGTTGTTGTCTTTTTCCCTTGAAGACGAGTTGCCTTGCCTCTGTTGCCAAAGTGGTTGCTCAAGCAAAGCACTGTTGATTCTGGTTCTCATCCTTCTCAGCGTGTGAGAGGCATAGTCCTGGAATTCAAAAGAAGAGCAAGCACATACTTAGTAGGAATAGTAGCGGTCATACTTTTAATTAAATACAAAATGGCATCATAACCTTAATTTCAGATTTACAATAGGTGCCTTGACAGCGTCCTCCTGCTCTTAACTGGTTTGTTGCGTTGGCGCCTCCCTTCCCAGCCTGTTGAAGTCCCTGTCGGTCATAGCCGTAGGCAGGTATGATGTCTCTTAATTCGCCCCAGGTGTTGGCAACCCATGCTCCACCATAAAGTGACTGGAGATATTTTTTGTCATGAATCTGCACGATGAAAATGAAACTTGAGTTTGGCTGAGTTAGGCCATATTTCAACAAATCAGTGTGTTGTTTTTTTTTGACAGTAGCAAAGGTCAGCTCATTGGTAATTTACCTTCTTTCAGACAGATGTTTGCAAAATGTGTCTCAGAGAACTGGCAGACAAAGGCTTAATGTGATAAAACAAATGTGATAGTAAAGGTCTACATCATGAAAATTCACCTTTGGTATAACGTACTCACTAATTATAGTAATACACTGATGCGATGCCAGCAGTAGTTTGTAACTCAATCCATCCAACCATCCATTTTCTGTACCGCTTATCCTCACGAGGGTCGTGGGCATGCTGGAGTCTATCCCAGCTATCTTCGGGCAGGAGGTTGGGGTACACCCTGAACTGGTTTCCAGCCAATCGCAGGGCACATAGAAACAAACAACCACTCGCACTCACATTCACACCTACGGGCTACTTAGAGTCTTCAATTAACCTACCATGCATGTTATTGGGATGTGGGAGGAAACTGGAGTGCCCGGAGAAAAAATACGCAGGTAAGGAGAGAACATGCAAACTCCACAGAGGCGGGGCTGGGATTCGAACCCCGGTCCTCAGAACTGTGAGGCTGATGTGTTAAACAGTCGTCCACCGTGCCGCCAGTTTGTAACTCACTCGAAAAAATTACCACACAAGATATGTACAGTAATGCCTGAAATTCAAAATGGAGAAAAATATGAATTCATCTCGACTTTTGCCTCTGGATCTGTTGTGAGGATCCACTGAGCTATAGTGCAGGCAAAAGGCAGGTGGTCCCAAGCACAGAGAACAGGGAAGGCAAAGCTGGAGTATCGGAGTTTTCTCCTAAAAATATAAAAAGGCAAACAATAGGCCAACAAAGGTAAACGGGTGCAGGCTCAAAAAAGTGTGGGACATATGCGCTTGTCCAGGTTGTTCCTGAGGCTGACCAGAACAACAAGACGCTCTGGTGGTCGTCTGGGATGCCAGATAAAAGGTGCTTGGCTCGGCTGGTCAGAAGCACGGCTGGGACGCCAAGCACATGGAGCTGGTCAAGCTCGCCAAGAGCTGCATCAGCTACTTGATGCAAATAGTGCCACATTATACCTAAGTGACAGTGTAAATTGGCAGTTAATTTCAACAAGATAAAGCAAACACAGTTTAACAATTGAGAACAAATAATTATGATGGCTTTTAGAGCCTAAAAACAAACTTTTAAATGTCACTGTGTTATTGTTCCCATCTAAATACTGCAAAAAACAGAGGTTGTGTGCATGTTCAAGTATGTCACTTTCAAAATAACCATGGAAGAGAACACAGGGCTGTTAGGAAGTCTACATTTACTGTGACCAGACCTCCTATTACTAGAATTCTCAATTTACCATAATAGATGCTACCATAATAGACCATAATAGATGTTTGGCTGCTAGGCAGCAGTGCCTGGCAGACCTGCCCAAGGCTCACCGGGCCTCTCCAGATTTTAATGCACCACACCACTCCGGGGGGGCACTGATACACAGGGTAGGGCCAATGACTGCCAGTCGGGGACCCGGTGGGGCAAGTCAGGGATTGGCTGGGGGGCTGGCATTGGGTCCCTGCAGCCCCCACCGGGTTGCCAGTTGTCGGGACGCCTCGGTGCGGCCGCCAGACCGCTCTGGTCTGTCGTGTGGAACGTGTCCCGTCCACTGGGCAGCTCTCAGGTGGACCCCTGGGCTCGAGCCCGCCCCTCGATTGATTTGGTGGGGACCTAACAGCCGACCGAACAGGAGAGAAAAAAAAAAAAAAACTTTGTAAAAGAAACAATCACTGAACTGATGGGTGCCTTGCTCCATCCACCCTTTAGGTTCCCTATGATTGGGCTTGGTAACCTAATCCAAACGGGCTGAAAAGTGGTACAGAATGTATTTGTTATTTCAGAACCCAGCACAACTTTTGACAACACAAACACCCCAAAATTGAGTCCCATACAGTACTGCTTGGTGGAAACTGTGCTTTGAGATCCTAATTTTCTTCCTGGCTGCTGAGTCATGAGCCAATGTGCCATAGATAATAGTATTTCTAGCAGATTGAATTCATGAATTCCATACACTAGTGCATGGTAGGCACCAGATATTCCATTCTCTGCTGCTTGCTCCCCATCTTCTCTACGCACCTTGCTGCCACATGCCTTCAGCCTAAATTTATCTTCTGCAACACCTTTTGGATTCTCTCTTTGGCCCTTAGCAGCATCTCATTTGATGTTGGAAGAAAAAAAAAAAAAAAAAAAGGGGAAGCTCACACCAGTGTATCCTTGAACTCTTAAAAGCAAAAACATCTTGGAAAGCAGACTCTTGGGAGAGATTCCGAACAATATTTAAAAGTCAACACAGAATGCAGTCCAGGCACCCAAAGACAGAAAATCATTTCTTCACAGCATATCATTCTTCAGTGAGTAAAACCTGTGCCATATAGTCTAAAAATATGATCGCATCACACCTAAGGGGATTGATATAAATGAAGTCTTCTGAAGAAAACACACGCAGACACACTTCAGGTCACAATGTCTGGAAAGGACGACTTTTATGCGTCAGCTATGAAAAGAAAAGGATACCATCAAAGGCGGAAGTTGGGTGACATTTTAAAAAGGGCCTTAATCTTGTCACCACATCATAATAGTCTGTCGCTGCCTATAATGCATTATATCATTCTACCCGCCGGTTTTTTTTTTTTTTTTGCCTGTAAATACATTCACAGCATTGTAGGAATAAGAATAGGCTATGTAATGATTAATTAGACGTGGTTAGATATTCTGTTTCACCACACATTCCAGGTTTTATAATTACTCTGACGAGCTGTTGATGCAAAGGCTATGCTGTCAAAACAAAGGCAGCATATCCAAGTCAAGTTAAAGATGTGTGTATCAACAATTTATTGGGGGTTGAGATGATTTGCAGTTTACTGGTATACTGTGAGAAACAGTTAATAGTATTACCGTTTCATATTGTTATCACCGCTGACTACTGTATTTAGCATCTCTTGGGGTAGAAGTTGCCTTTGTCTTCTCCCATCTGGTGCGTACCACAACAGCACAGAAGAAGAAGAAGATGCTGTTATGTGGACTCATAAAAAGCAAAGCACTGTAATCATTTTAACAGGGCTGTAGTCAATTTAATCGTTGGTGACAGTACAGGCCTCAGTGCACTATGAGGTAGCTATTTCCTGAAAGCAGTGTCTGACTCTTCCTCGTTTTCTAGCATCTGAACTTATATTGAATTCAAATAGAGACCTCTAGCAGCTAAAATGACAAAACAAAACATCTCAGTGTAAAAATTACAAATTCACACATATTGATAGAAATAAAGAGCAAGTCAAATTACAATAATTATCTTGAAGTTAATACATGGCAATGAAATAATTGTTCTCATAAGGCACATTAAACATGTAATACTTCCTAACAATCAAAATCATAATTGCAACTGAGTTTGAAAATAAGAACTTCACTTTTGTTTGATAACTGTACCAGTCGAATATTCACAATAATTACATTTTGTAATGCAGATTATGGCATAATATTGTCGTTGTGCCACAATAGCGTGTAATGAGCACGTGGATAATTGTGAAAAGAGCAATGATGTACAGTCCACTTGTATCATGGGCTTGCCCAGCAATTGAGGGAAAGTGAGCAGGGTGAAAGGCATTCCAAGTCTTTCCAAAACCGAATAATAATCGGGTTGAATTGTCATTTTCACTCTCACTGGATTTGTGAATCTTGGGAGAGCTTTTGGAACATGATGAGAGTTTCTTACTCCCACTTTGTCTCCTGATTGAAAAGAAGGCTTGTGTGCACCATTTAGCATCTGAGTAGCGCTGCATTTTGTCCTGTTGTCTTTGAACTGAACAGTAGACTGCTGAATTGAAACATGGCAGATGGCATAAGAAGAATGTCGTGTTTTGTGCGCATTTTCTAACCATAACTGAGTTCATGCATTGAAAAAGATGTTCCTATATGCGGCAAGGCACAATGCACCTTGATCCAGTGCGTTACAGTCTACTACCATGACAGTGACTGTAGAATGGCAGATGAATGCAGCCTCTGAGCGCATGATAGAATCTCTCAGTAGCGCCATTAGCAGAAGAGTAATAAACTGTTAAACATATCTCTGTCGTGCATGAATGAAGCAAAAATGGCAGATGCGAACTTAGGACCATTATCCGTGACATTTTTTTTCTGGGTTACCATGAGAGTCAGGAAGAACATCTTCAGTTATGGCGGCGAGTGAACGAAAGAGTGAAAATACTTTAAATCTAAACAAAAAACAAAAAAAAATTACATATGTGGTTCTGAAATTGCTAAAACCTCAAGGAGTTTGAAGACTGTTTTGAGCCACTGTACATTTTTCATAGTTCAAAACTTATTGCACCAGTCCTTTTCCCAGAACTTTTCTGGTAGCAAAGCAAATTGTAAATCTATCCATAGTTTCCAAGATGGCGACTAACGCGCTCTCTCGTATTGTTTTTGTGTTTTTCGTCCGTCTTTGGAGACCTTACACGAATCATTACACAAGGGGGAGACCTGCTAACCATCAAGGAGGCTACTCCGGACTTAATGTCACCAACTTTTGCAAATCCGCTCAGTTTTTTCCCCGAGTTACTCACCGGAGTGGCGTCGGCGGTTTTCGGTGCATGGAGACGGAAGCGGCGCCACAGAGGGAAACGGGTCGGCATTCAGGTGAAACTCCGCGAGAGGACACAGATTGGCGTTCCCGTCGATCCACCTCGCGAATGTATGCTCCCTACCCAACAAAATGGACGAGCTTCATCTTCTGTTAAAGACCAGTAAAGACTTCGGACGTTCCGCGGCCATGTGCTTCACGGAGACCTGGCTTTGCGACGCTGTACCCAATGACGCCGTAATGCTTCCCGGCTTCCACATTCATCGAGCGGACCGCGACATGGAAAACAAAGGGCGGCGGGATATGCCTCTATATCAACGAAAAATGGTGTACGGACGTCACGTCATTTGGAGTCGCTATTTTTAAACTGTAAACCATTCTACTCGCCACGTGAGTTTGCATCATTCATACTGGCTGGCGCGTACATACCGCCTCAAGCTAACACGAACGCCGCACTGCTAACGCTCGCCGAACAAGTCAACGAAATTGAAAAAAAACACCCGGACTCACCCCTCATTATTCTCAGGGACTTTAACAAAGCTAAACTCAACCACGAACTCCCTAAATACAAGCAGCACATCGACTGTCCTACCAGGGAAAATAATACTTTAGACCACTGCTACACCACGGTAAAAAACGCATACCGTGCTATTCCTCTTGCAGCCCTGGGCTCGTCTGATCACTGCTTAATTCACTTAATACCGACGTACAGGGAAGAACTTAAATGCGCGAAGCCTACAGTGAAAAAGTGGACAAATGAAGCCAAGATGGAACTTCAAAGCTGTTTAGACTGCACAGACTGGAGTGTCTTTGAAAATTCAGCTGGCAGCCTGGATGGATGAATATACGGACACGGTTACATCCTATATCAGTTTCTGTGAAGAGGTTTGTGTACCAACAAAATCATTTCGCACATTCAACAACAACAAGCCGTGGTTCACTGCTAAACTTAAGCAGCTTCGCCAAGCTAAGGAGGACGCATATCAGAGCGGGGACAGGGCCCTGTATAATCGAGCTAGAAACCAGCTGACTAAAGAAATTAACATTGCAAAGAGAAATTATGCAGCAAATTTCAAAAAACAGTTTAGCGCAAACGACTCTAAATCAGTCTGGCATGCATTCCAATCGCTGACTAATTACAAGCGACGATCCCCCCAAGCTGAGAACAATAGCACACTAGCCAACGACTTGAATACCTTCTACTGCAGATTTGAAAAGGACACTTTCATACCACACACCCACCCGGCCGCACCCGCGACCACAACCACACCTCTGACTTCTGCGTTAACCATCCATGAACAGGATGTGAGACGCATCTTCAAACAACAAAAGATTAACATTCCTCTGCATTCCTGTCATGTTTAGTAGTCAAGGTTTGGCCATTGACGATGAGATTCTTTTAAATCATTTTGGAAACCTGGAAGGCCCTTGACGACACCAACAATCAATTTTCCTGAAAGGCTAACGGGGCCTGTGTCATCTTCATGTAGTGGTAGCTGGTACACCAGGTCAATTATAGAAAGCATCTTTTCACCTTGTAGGTTTGGAAACAGTTGCACATGAGATAGGGGTAGCATTCTGTAATCACAGCTTTATTCAGTCCTGTAGATTGGTGGACGTACTGTACTTTTTCCACCAGTTTTACAACCAGTTACTACAATAGCATCACCCAGGCAGATGCATCAATCTTTTGGATAACACCATCTTTCCGTCAACAGTTCAGTTTTGCTGCGACAGAGGCAATAACAGAACAAAGGCAGGCAACATAGCTTCTGGCAGACTGGTTTGACAGTACAGTTGCTCTTCACTTTATGCACAAACTTGTGTTAGGAGTTCCTGGATGCTCCTGTCATCTTCACAGGAGCAAGTGAAGCAATACCTGTATTCATATTTAGTCAAAGTGTTTCGTTCACTAAAACCTGTTAAATACTGCCAGCGGCTGAGACAGAGTTCTATCAAACCAATTGGGGCAAAAAAAAAGAAGTAGAGCCAGAATCAAACCTTTAACAGAAAAAAAAACCCTTCTCCGTCATCCATACGGCTCTTGGCAATCATCTCCAACTATCATCGCACTAAAAACCCTTGCTAAGACTGGACAAAATTGCAGAAGTCTTTTGAGAAATGTAATTCTGCTTACTTAAGTCCTGGAACCGGAAGTGAGTACACTGGTGTATTTTGGCTGCCACCTCTCCCTGCAAAATTTGTCTTTTTAGTTTTAAGTGCAGTACTTTCGCCAGAATTTATTCTAGCTCCCTTAGTTAGCCATCGGGGCTGCCGTCCACCTCCAGCATTGGCTTCTTTCTTGCCTCTGTTTTTCCACTGCCCCGAACATCCGTGCATATCCTCAGGCTCGGCTACCAAACTCCTCCTTCTGTGAAGATCATCTCAGTGGCGAGCTCTGATAAGGGGGCGGTTTCTGATAAGTGCAATATGCGTAGCCACCCAGGGCAGCGCTACAACCCACCCGTGGTTACGTTGACAATTTCTGAGCATCACATAGGGCGCCTAGTTTTGGACAGTAATTTCTCCAGCGGCAATGCATCAGCACCACCTCGTTTTTGAAAATTTCAATTCAGATGAAATTTTCTGTGGTTCTGACAAAGATGAAAAAGTTCCATGAGTTCGGCGTCCAAAATCACACATTCGTAGGATTTCGACACGATGGAAAGGTGATGATCTACTATTATATTGTTTTATGTGAAATTTGATATAAATCTGACAATCAGTTTGCTCTCGGCATGGTCCGGAATAAGATGGCTCAAGCGGACGCCACGATTGAAAAATCTGAAAACATCACATTTTAATCTCAACTAATAAATATATAGACATTTTTCTACCAAACTGTCATGGTTTCGGTCACACATTTCCTATTGATTTACATTGATTTTTGGACAAGTCAATCTGAGCCGTTTTGGGATGTAAAATGTGGCATAAAATCCTTAATCTTTATCTAATTCTTACAAAAGATGTCTCACTGTTTTGATATACATGTGGTTTTAATTTTTTTGTAACATACCTCATATATATTTCGATAAGCTATTTCAGTGTTCAGACTTCAAAGTACCACTGTATTGTACTGATAATCAGTTGTATATTTAGTTTGATTCCTCGTTGTGTGGTTTTCATCACACATTTACTTTTTTTGCATCAACCTTCTGTGGTGGTTTCACAAAAAAAAAAAAAAGCAAAACTCACACTTATGGAGTTAACCTTTTCATGCTCATTGAGATTAAGTCCAATAAGATTTTCTGCTGTATAAAACACACGATGGCCGTTCAAAGTCAAAGTTTTCATCACACTTGTGCAGCTAATGATTCCAGAAAATTTAATTGAACTCCAAATTGTACCATAAAGTGGGGTTTTGATTGTATTTCAGCAAGTCCTGTATGAAGTCCTGCCTTCATCTCAGAGTAAATATAATTGGCCAATCTGTCCAGTTGATTTACTGTTACGCTATTGCCAAATTGATTCATTCCATGCCTTTGCTTCAGAAATATGCAATGACTTTATATTTGTAGTTCTAGATTTCCTAAGACAAAAGTTTGTCAATGTAGAATCAATATTATGGTGGATGCATTTCTCTATTTACTGACCAAAAATATTCCTGATATTAATAGGGACCTACATTGGTTGCTTCCTGCACAACACCAGCGAGCGAGCCCTTGGAGGAATTATGCTTTATGACCTGCGGAAAATGACCAGCTCTCTGTGTCAAGACACCTGCTCAGAAAGGTAATGCTTTTTTCACGCAGCCCCAATGAGGGGACTACAGAAGCCCTGCTGTTTGAGTAAATGCTTTAGCTCTCAGTCTCCTTCATGAAAGCCTCCTGTGTGTTGAGCCAGAGGAGAGCCAGGTGGCCAGATGACAGTAAAAGATGAGGCGGGCTGAAAGAAGTAAATATAAGGGCGGATCTGTTGTGAAAGTAAGAAAGAAGGGGGGGGGGGGGGGGGGGGGGCGTGCATGCTTAATTTGATGACATCAGTGGCTGGTGGCTGGAGGAGCTACACTTCACAGAAAAATCCAAGATGTGAAGAAGCAGGTGGATTTCTTCAAAGAAAAATCAAGGAATTATTCCTTGTAATACCTTAATACCTGAGGTGAATTCAGATTTACTGCTCACTTCTCAAACACCCAACCAAATCTCCTTCACATAGCCCCTTGGCCCCTCACTCATCCCCAATCCACACGGATGGAAATCCTACTCGTTAACCGAGTGGGCCAATTACTGCAACTAGCAAAAACTAAAAAGTCAAGGCAATTTACGAGGAAGCGTCAAAAGCAAGTATGGAAAGGTCATTTTTGATGAGGTCTGTCTTTTTCTAAGAACAGAGGATAAAGATGAAGGCGCTGAGAAGGAGTTACTATGTTATAGCTCGAAAAATAATTTGCTCGATGAGCATAGAAGGATGTGGTATAAATATAACATCATGTACTGTAGATTTCAAGCAAGGAGGTTTGACGAAAACGATAGATTGAAATTATAACAAATGTCCTGTGCGATGTGCTTAGCCTGAGGCCAATAGCTGGATGTTATTGACTGACCTTGCTTTAGGCAATAATTGGCAATAATTATGTGTTGCACGTGTCTGTGTGTGTGTGTGTGTGTGTGTGCATGAGTCTGTGTGTGTGTGTTGTTAGTGGGTACCAGTTTGCAGGGTTGGAGTATGGCGCTGATTGTCACTGTGGGAACAGGATCAGTAGCCCACAGGTTGCCGAGGAGGATTGTAATCTGGCGTGCCGGGGAGAGAGGGGGTCTCCTTGTGGCGGCGTGGGACGTCTCTCCATTTACAAGGTGCAGGAGCAGAAGCCTGGTCACCGAAAACGTGAGTCAAGTCTTCCTCCGTGAAGATGAAGTGAAGTTTATTTTTATTCGGAGCACAAACTGAACAAATGCAAGTACGAAAATATAGCGTAAGATCTAAGGTCAGAAAAAAAATCCCCAAAATTTAGCTAGTGGAAATAAATATAACACATTCCAGGGTCACCAACATCAAGTTTTTTTGGAACTTCAAGTGTAGAATACCAACCACAACATGTGACATGTTACCTTCCAGTCTGCATGTACAGTAATCCCTGGTTGTCCGCCAGTCCTTTATTGTCCTCTGCTTGGGGGAATGGTCTCCTGTAGTTGGTCAATGAGTGTAATCCTCTCCAAACTCCCCCAGAGTTGTTAGGGGCAAACTGTTTTTTCAGCTGCACAGGCAACAAATCGCTTATGTGTCCTTCAGCGTGGTATAGCAATGCTTTATAATGTTGTTTTCCCTAGTGGGACAGTCAATGTGCTGCTTTTCTTTAGGAAGTTTGTGAATATAATGGAGGAAAACTCGTGTGGTGAATAGAATGGCGTTCAGTTCAAAAACTGTGTCTCCAAGACTAGGCTGCAGTGTGTGTTAAGCACCGTGACATCAGTACACCATTTTTCGTTGATGTAGAAGCATAATCTGCCAAATTTTGTTTTTCCCGAGAGCGTTGTGTCACGGTCCGCTCGGTGGAGTTGGAAGCCGGGCAGTTGTATCATTCTGTCAGCGATGTCTTCACTCAGCCAAGTTTCAATAAAGCAGAGGGATGTCAGAATGCAAAGTCTTTGTTAGTCTCTGTGAGGAGAAGAAGCTCACCTGTTTTGTCGAGGAAAGGGCGCAGATTGTCAAGATGAATCGACGGAAGCAGAGTTAGAAAAACTGTGACTCACAAAAAGGAATGTGAGGGTAAAGATTCAAGATCCCAGGATCCTTACAGATTGGTGTGGAAAAAACACACACACCGTCACACAGTAGGCCTACTCGACACACTAGTTCGCCTTCATTTGATCAGGAATGTTTCTATCTGGATGCGCTCTAACCCTGTACAAATTATTTCAACGTCAAATTGCTGACATAGCAAGTCGACTCCCGCAACAGCCTCTCAATTCACTTGTTTCCTCAGGCCACCATTAATTCCTTGAAAAATATTTTCCATCCCTTTTTATCCTTCTGCTGTGCCCATTGAGGATGCATGCAAACATGCCTCGGGTGTTTTTCTCAGCTTTGAAAGTAATTCGCATCGATTCCCACCTGGCTGTTTTCAGCTCTCCACCATCATGGTCTTAAATACAGTGATTCCCTGCAATTGTGTGTTTGCTGAAATGTTTATATGATAATGCCAATGTTTTAGCATGTCATAAGTGCGCCAGTGTAGCCACAAATTCAGTTCAGGTGCATTTCTTTTTTTTTTCCACCACCAAAACAAAACAATATGGCAGTCAATATGTACTTGGCCCCTTTTGGTTGTTTATACTTTCACCAGCAACTACAGATTTAAGTACAAAAATAGATCTCTGACAATGACAGTCATACCTAAGCATTAGTTTAAAAGGCAAGGCTTTCTGATACAATATTAAAACTCATTTAAGTGTTTGGTGAGTGTAGTTCTTTGAAATGTTGCTGTTTCTGTTTCATATAATTATTTATTGTAAGTCAATTATAAAAAGTCAGAGAAGTCAAAGAAAAAGAAGGTCATCCAAAGTCAGAAATACTTATTTTGAAAGCCAATTTAAAATAATGAGATGGAAAAATGTTAACCAATTAATTTCTTTCCTGAAAGCTATTAATCATTTTTGTGATTTTGTTTTGTTTTGTTTCTTCCTTTCACCACAGTCAGGAATGCTCACCGGCGAGGCTGCTTCAAATTGGTGAACAACACGATCAACACCTTCCCTATTCATTCATTTCAGACCAATCTAACAACACAGTCCTGCATCGAGACTTGCACAGACAAGGTTTGAATTTATTTCTCTTTATTTGGAGACTTAGCAGTTGTAGTGAGCCCTATATTACCGATGGCAGACTTGGGCAAAGTATGCCCTACGGCCCACATCCGCATTCCAAAAGTCAACAGACTCTGCTGGCAATCACTCCACAGTATTCGTCATGTTTTGTGCTTCATAATGCCCCACACATTTTCAATGGGAGACAGGTCTCGACTGCTGACAGGCCACAAGTAGTGCTTGCACTAAACAGGGATGGCGCTTAAAAAGACACTACTTCGATGGCAGCATATGTTGCTCCGAAACCTGTATGTACCTTTCCACATTAATGGTGCCTTCACAGATGTGCCATGGGCACAAGATGCCTTCACAGATGCTGGCTTTTGACCTTTGCACTGATGGTAGTTTTCCTCTTTTGCCCGGAGTGCATGACGTCCATGATTTCCAAAAACAATTTGAAATGTGGACTCGTCAGACCACAGCACATTTTTCCACTTTGCACCAGCCTATCTTGGATAAGCTCAGGCTCAGACAAGCTGGCGGCGTTTTTCTGTGTCGTTGATAAAAGCCTTTTGCTTTGCATGGTAGAGTTTTACTTTGCATTTGTAGATGACGCGACAAACTTGGTTGACTGACAATGGTTTTCTCAAGTGTTCCTGAGCCCACGTGGCAATATCCTGCACAATGATGCCGGTTTTAAATGCACTGCCACCTGAGGGATCAAAGGTCATGGGCATTCAATGGTGGTTTTCTGCCTTATCAATATGTGTAGAGATTTCTCCAGATTTTCATTATTTGATGATGTTATGGAACATGGATGATCCATCCATCCATCCATCCATTTTCTACCGCTTATCCGAGATCGGGTCGTGGGGGCAGTAGCTTTAGCAGGGACGCCCAGACTTCACTCCCCCAGCCACTTCATCCATCTCTTCCGGGGGGATCCCGAGTCGTTCCCAGGCCAGCCGAAGGACGTAGTTTCTCCAGCGTGTCCTGGGTTGATCATCAAATTCAAAATAAGAGAATATTGGGTGGGGGGGTAAAAACAATAACATTCATCAGTTTGAACATTAAATATCTTGTCTTTGTAGTGTATTCAATTGAATGTCAGTTCAAAAGGATTTGCATATAATTGTGCTCCGTTCTTATTTATGTTTTATACAATTTCCCAATTTAATTGAAACACCTTTGGTATAAATTACAGCGGAGACTGAGAGCCAGGCATCAGTGTGTAATGTCACAAATGCGCTTCTGGAAGAATGGCAAAAAATGACCATGTGAAAAGCCTTCCCAGAAGAGTTGTAGAGTTATACAGCGTAGTTGTAAATTGTGGATCAACGTCATATTAAACCTTATAGATTAAGAATAGGGCGTTACTTAAAGGTCAGAGGACAAAGATGTCAAACATTTTCTTGATAACTCTAGAACCGCTTTACAAACCACATCTGCCATTTCAAAGTGATGATATAGCAGTTACACAGCAGTTAAATCGATAAATATGACTCAGAATGCGCTTTCTGCTTTTTGCGTCCAGCGCCTTCTGGTCGGCTCGGCTCGATCCGGCGCTGTGATGTAACACGTGCCAAACAGCCTGTTCATTCGGCGTCGTGTGCTATTGTTCCATGCTGTTTCAAATCACATTTTTTTGCCTTAATTTTCACTGACCACACCCAAGTCTGATTACCTCCAAACCTGTTCATTCAAGAAATCTCTGAAGTAGAACCTGTTTGACAAAATGAAGTCAGCCAAAAGATCTCAAAAAGAAGAAATTCAAGAACTGATGAAAATACAGTTGCTTCGAAAGGGTATTAGTATTCCAGCGAATGACAGTGAAACCCATTATCCTCAAATGGAGAAAATACGGAACAGTGGTAAACCTTCCCAAAAGATGCTGGCCTACAGAAATTACCCCAAGAGTAGAGCGGACAACAGCTAAAGAAGTGCAGGCCTCCCTTGCCGCAGTTAAGGTCAGTGTTCATGACTCAACAATAGGGAAGAGACTGGGCACAATTGAGTTCCAAGTTCGACTGACGAGACGAAAATGGAACTTTCTGGAAGCTGTGTGTGTCCATGCATCTGGCGTAAATGTAACAAAGCATTTTAGAAAAATAACATCATACCAACAGTCAAACATGGTGGTAGTGTGATGGTCCGTGGCTGCTTGCTGTGATTGATGGAACCATGAATTCTGCTCTTTCCAAGAAAATCCTGAAGGAGAATATTTGGCCATCAGTTTGTGACCTCACACTTGGTTTCTGCAACAGTCCAAAACACACCAGCAAGTCAACTTCTGAATGGCTTAAAAAAAGGTTTTCAGTGGCCTAGTTAAAGTCTGAATCCGATTAAAATGCTGTGGCATGCCCTTAAAAAGGCCGTTCATGCTCGAACACCCCCCAGCGTTGATGAATTAAAACAATTCTGCAAGGAAGAGTGGGTCAAAATATCACCGCAGAGATGTGAAAGACTTATTGCCAGTGATAAAAAACGCTTGATTTCACCCCTGGGACTTTTCCGCTGGGTGTGGGGCCACTCACTTATTGCGACAAATAACTCATGAATATGCAAATTGCTTGTGAATCCCCTCACTCATACTCTCGTCCTATAGACTTTTATAATTTACATAGTCACTCCCACCACACTTCAGTTGTACAGCCGGGTACGCGACCCTTGTCGTGCATGCTTCTTCTCCTGTCCTTGTCCTGTCCTTCCCTCACGGGGTGTAGCACTACAGCCCCACACAACACTCATATCTAACGTTTCATTGTTCTAGATATGTAATGATTTATTTTCTCATCTTGTTTACAATTAGTGCTCCGTCTTTTGTCTTCGTCTGTTACTCCCCTATAGAAAGTTTGTACTGTTCGACTGAACGACTCTGATTCTCAATAAATATCAATTGTAATACTGAGGAACCACAGCGGCAGCTTAAAAATTGTGAAACAGTAAAACTGTTCCGCATAAAAGGGAAACAGATCCTTCATTCTGCTTGACCTAACAACCAAACAGGACAAAAAAAAAATTCTGCAAAAAAAAGCGGGCCAAAATATCTCCATAAAGATGTGGAAGACTTATTGCCAGTTATAAAAAAACGCTTGATTTCAGTTGTTGCTGCTCAGGGTGGCCCAACCATGTGTTAGGTTTAGGAAACATTGCTTTTTCACGTGGGGCCAGGTAGCTTTGAATATTTTTTTCCCCTTAATAAATAAAATCAACATTTAAAAACCCCATTTTATGTTTACTGAGGTTTTCTAGTTACATTTGTTTGATGAGCTAAAACATTAAAAGTGGTGAAACAATGCAAAATTTGTGAATTTGAGAAGGGTCCGATTCTTTTTCATGGCAATGTATACTATATTCTACATAAAAGCAGCATCTGATTGAAACAGCGACAGCGATGCCGCTTGGTCTGGAGTTTGGGGTCACAGTGCCATCGGGCGAGAGCATGTCCGTTACACACTTCAGTGATTTATTATAAATACAGTAAATTAATAATGAGCACAATTGAGGTTAGCATGTTAGCGTTGCCCTCGACAACTGTTCCGGTTCTAACATGGCCCCTTTAGAAGATGAACTGCCGAAACCTGGCCTATAAAGAGTCACGTCCAAGACCACATAGAAACATCTTCTGGGATTTTTGCATTGGATCAGCCTTTGTTCCTCTAATGATAATCCTGCTCCAGGCAGCTTTGTCTCCTCTCCCCCAAAAATGACTGGTATAAAATATTACTGGCGACAGTGTGGAGCACAACCGTGTCGGCAGAATTATGCAAAAATGTTCCAGAAGTTGTCCATGTCGTGTTCACCTTGATTCTTAGACAGCACATCTCCAGCAAGGTGCCAACACTGGCATATATATCCTGATTTCCGTGCAATCGGAAGGCTCGCTGCTCATATTTGCCACTTTGGCAGACCATTCTGCGCCAAGCTCTGTGTTCATTTCACAGCGGTGTGTGTCCTTGGAGATACTCCTGGCGGAGTGAAAATTTGGTGACAGAAAGTTACAAAACTTAGGCCTGCTCAGACCACTTTTAAATCCTGGCACAAGTTAGACCACTGCTGTCGTCTAATGCGGTTTTGATGACTTTGATCGGGCCACAGTCGGACAAATACTGAGCTCCACTGACATATTTAAGTCGCCAGCGGTAATCGTTAGCTCATTCTGTATTTAATAAGGGTACCCGCTCACATTGTCTTTTGCCACACCGGCCAAGAGCAGTGACAATGCGCCACTCAAGAACAGATTGCTGCGATTACGCATCGTCCTCATCAACACTGCTGGCCAAATTTAAATGGAATGAGGGTACCTGCTATGAAGTTGGCTACACTACCACAGTGGCCCAGCTCACCCACCCTCAGATCCACCAGAATGCACTTGTCTACGAAATTACCACCCAATTCTTACCCACCTCTGGAGCACTGCTGTGCTTTCCGCCGCACAGGATTTACAGCGTTCATGAAAATGGGATCCTAAGTGTTATCAATGTGCAGGAACGTGTGAGGAAACATAAAGGAGGCGTTCCACCTCTGTGGTTCCCGTGACGAACGTGTAAATAAATCTGAGAAGTCATGAAATGAACATGAACATTTGTGCATTTGATCTGTAGGAGCTCCCGCTTGCTGTGTTCAAGAAGCCCCATTGTTTCTGTACTTGGACATCCTCCCTCTTCAGTCTGGACCAGCAGTCTGCTAGACATCAATGTGCGGAAACCACTGGTCTGAACAGCATCAGTAACTCCACACATACAACACCCACTGAGCAGGACTACTATCAGGTCTATCACACACCTGTACTTGGTGAGATATTTATTATACATGTAATATAAACCTGTGTCAATTTTGTATATCACACTGTATAGTTTGTTATCCATGAAAGCGTATTGCTGCCACACCAGAAAAAAAAATAAAAAAGGTTCAGTATCACATTATAACGTGAAACTTATCACGTTATAATGTGAAAAAGTTGGTTTCCTGGTGGACTCCTCAACTGTTGTTGCGACCCTGTGGTCACTCACATCCTTCCAAGGTGGAGTTAGCGACACAGGCAGACATAGAGAAGGTGTCTATCTATAGTTGCATATACAGTAGCTAGCAACTTTGAGATATACGACACAAAAAGGACTCCACCAGTGACCTGAACTGGAAGAAATTGGTTTGTTTAGGTTTGCCGAATGCGGAAGTCAAATTTATTAAGTTTTTATCACATTATAACGTTTATTACTTATCACGTCACACTATAACGTGAAAGTTATCACATTATAATGTGAAACGTATCACTTTATAATTGATACGTATCACGTTAAAATGTGAGACTGAAGCGTTTTTATTTTTTCTAGTGTGGCAGCAATACGCTTCCGTAGTTATCTATATATTTATGTTCGCTTTTATTTTGCTTTGTTTTACTCTGCTGTCAGAACAGAGTTGCAAATGAGAATGTGTTCTCAATTGCCTTGCCTGGGTAAATAAAGGTTACATACATAAATAGAAATAAGGCTCTGGTTTGAAATTAAGGCCAAGCCTGAGTCAGGCTTTATCAAAAAAATAGGTCTACACTCAAGTATGTAAAGGGAGTCTTCCCTGGAGGAGAGTCCTTAGGGACATGATGGAGCAACCTGTCAATAGTGAATTACAATAATCCAGCCAAGAGGCCACTTTTTTTTTTTTTCAGTATTAGCTTTACCTTAATTTACACTCACACGCCACAACATTCATTCAACACTATTTTCTAAATTATTTAATTATTATATGGCTGTAGTTTGCTGAGCTATAAAGTCACATGGAACTATACTGATATGTTTTTCTTTTTAATGTTGCAATCACCTTGTTTACCAAAATGACAAGGGAACGATTTTAGAAACGCATTTAGTGTAATGGAGTGCAATTGGATCCTACTGCAAACTACAACCACTATAATACAGTTACTGCTAAAATCATTTCAGTAATCTATTTTCATTCAATGTAACACAACCCCATTAGCCCTAAGTACATGTTTCTTGCAATGCATTTTTTTTAACATTCAAATTACAGCAAATTAAGAGAAGACTGAAATAATTTGAGTACCATCATAAAACAGGGTGACGTTTGGAACAAACCAAATATAAAATGTAAAAGCATTTAAATGCACATGGTTTAGCAAAGTATACTGTATGTCAGGGTTCTCATTGAGATTGTTTGAACTGTTTTGTGTGATGTAGAAGCAGTTTGATTTAGGTTCTTTTCTGATTACGTTTTGAAGAATATGAAGAATATAATAAAGCCTAAGATTTTTGCTGCCTGAACCTCACCTCCTTGTGTGCATTTGGATCCACCATCTTGTAACAGTATATACAGTGCCGCTGGTAGGGGGCAGTAATTGATGCCCCCCAAATGAAAATAATTTTGTCTGAATGAAGCTCCTCAACCGACTTCACCAATGCAATACTGTTATTGATTTGGCCTGAGCACAAAAAGAGCAAATAGGTGAGTTTCCAACAAACAACAGGATAGGTTCCTCCAAAATGTCAGCAAACAGCCAAATTCACGAATGCCCATTTACTATTATGCAGGGGTTCACTGTAGTTGGAACATGAATCATTTGAGGAATGGGGAAGTTAGAAAATGGAATAGGCCTGATGGACTAAAAGAGATGAGACTGAATTTGAGATTGGTTGCACCTTTAAAAGCTCCCATTTCTCTTGGAGTTTTTCGTACACTGAACTTTGTCAGTGACAGTATTTTATTATTGTTGTGAGTTTCTGGTTACATATTACTTTGGTGTTGCCTCAAATGAATCCACTCATCACTCTGTCCACATCCCGACAAACAAAAAACTGCTCTTCCAGACTCCAGGTGCAAGGAGAGGATGTTTCTACCACAGAGATCCAGCTCTCTCGTGGCTCTCTCCAGTTTTCCTGGTGCCGGCAACACTTGGGTCCGACACCTGATCGAGCTCATGACAGGCTACTACACTGGCAGCTTCTATTTTGATGGCACCTTGTACAGCAGAGGTGGGAATAGCATCCTTTCCTCCGATGACCGTTGAGAGACACATTGCCTTGCATCTGAAATTGTGTTTGTTTACTTCTCCCAGGTTTCAAAGGAGAGAAGGACTTCTGGAGGAGCGGTCGCAACATTTGTGTAAAGACTCATGAGAGCGGAAAGAAAGAGATTGAGATGTTCGACTCCGCCATCCTGCTGATTCGGAACCCTTATCGGTCCCTAATGGCTGAATTCAACCGCAAGTGTGCTGGACATTTAGGACATGCATCAGATGCCCAATGGAATAGCAAAGGTAACACACTCTAATCTATGTACCCATACTGTCTACTGGTTCTAGTACTGCTTGGGTACTGTGATATCATGTCTTAATCTGATGCAAACAAATTATTACACCACAGAATACTTAATATCACATTCCCTCATTCATTACTCACATGAGTATTAAATCCTATACACGGTTGGTTGACAGGCTCAACTGTTGACTACAGTGTTTCCCAACCTTTATTGAGCCAAGGCACATATTTTAGATCTGAAAAATCTACCGAACAAAAATGTCACAAAACATATTGTACAAGTACTCAAATAAGTCTCAATTTACTCACAAATTGACTTACTAGTTGTGTGCCATAATTTATTCTGTTGTATGATAGGAATTATGGACCTTCAGCCATCTAGTGAAAGAGCATTTACGATGTGGGTGTGTTGGTTGAATGCGTGAAACAAAGCCTAGCAGAAAAATGGATGCTACTTTGTCTGGCAACTTTCTTATGCCTACACATCCCTATATTTTTCATCCGTCAAAATATATCATCTTAAAGCCTCCGGTGACTGGAATATATCCTACCGGTGTCCTGTCGTCGTAGTGTGTAAAGCTCCGTAACATTTTAGCCATGACCAAAAAAATTAAGGAAAAAAATGGTGAAAAACAGTTGTTAAACTGTTAAAATTATCCATCCATCCATTCTCAACAACACCTATCCTGTTCAGGGTCACGGGGCGCTTGGAGCCTATCCCAGCTGACTTCGGGTGAAAGGCGGACTACACCCTGAAGTGGTCGCCAGTCAGCCGCAGGGCACATATAGACACGGATAACCATTCGCACTCATATTCACACCGTCACTGAGTGGGAACTGATCACATGCTGCCCAAACCAGAGTCAGGCGAGTGTACCGCTACACCATCAGTGACAAGTTTAACATTATATCTCCACAATTCAGTACAACATAGTTCTTAGTCCTTGCACGTTTTCAGCAATTATCATTTCCTACTCCTCACTATACAGTAGACCACCACTATTGGCAAGGGTAGATACCAAGCCCGACCCCCTAAAAAATTAGAAAAAAAACCAAAAACGTAAATAAGCAGGGCATCCGGTAAAAAAAAAAAAAAAAAAAAAGAAAGAAAAAAAAGAAAAAAATGCAAATAAGTGTGGATTGGGCAAAAAAAAAACAAATGCGAATAAGCGGTTTCCATGAATAACAGGATAGGTTCTTCAAAGAATTCAGCAAATAGGTAAATATGCAGGGGTCCACTGTATAGTTTTTTTTTTACAGTATATCCTGAAGTATATAGTACCCTCAATACTCAGATGCACCGTTAATTACATAATTCCTGTCACATAACCTACCGGATCAACGTCAGTTAGTTTACCTTCCATAATAAATATTGGACAAATCAAGACATTATAACAAACTTGTGTTTGTTTTAAACTGAGTTTATTTTACAAAATTACTACAAACAAATCACTTTGATATAGCAATCCCTGATGATGAGTTCATCTACTTATATTAAAGATATTTTCGTGCCACAACTCATGAATTTCAACCAAAATCAAACAATACCCCAGAAACTGAAAATCATCAGAATCCAGAATCAGAATCATCTTTATTTGCCAAGTGTGTCAAAAACACACGATGAATTTGTCTCCGGTAGTTGGAGTTGCTCTAGTACGACGACTGACAGTCAATTGACAGAGGATACTGTCGAGACATAAAAACATACAAATACAGTCGCTGAGCAATAAAAGGTTACCAGTGATGTGGTCACGTAAATTATTGATTTATTCTATTTTTTTTTTTTTTTTTGACAATTGTGCAAAATGATGCTGAGTCCTCTAGCAATTAGAGCATTTTGAAATGACTAATAGAACAATAGCCTGGTGCAGTGACCATTGTGCAAATGGTGCAGAGAGTTCAAGAAATTGATGCTGTTTAAAGTGACTAGTAGTTCGATAATCTGGGACAATGTCAATTGTGCAAATGGTGCAGATGGTTCTCAAGCACGAGTGGCTAGTATTGGTCAACAACAGTATTGCAGGGTGGCAAGACTACTACAGTGAGTGCTCGAGTAATGTATAATTGGTCCGACAGAGATGTGACTACATTCTCAAGACAAAATTGACCGCATGTTACAATAGAATTGTAAGTTAACTATTTAAGCAGTTAATGGCAAGAGGGAAGAAGCAATTGGAATGTCTGCTAGTTTTAGTTTGCATTGTTCGATAGCACCTACCTGAGGGAAGGAGCTGGAAGAGCCAGTGAACAGGATGTGGAGGGTCCAAGAGGATTTTCCATGCTCATGTCTTAGTCTGGCCAACAATTTCTTGAGCAGCTTTGATTATCCGTTGCATTCAGAGTTTGTCCTTTTTTGTGGCAGCACCAAACCAGACTGTGATGGATGAACACAGGACTGATTCGATGACTGCTCTGTAGAACTGCCTCAACAGCTCCACTAGCAGGCCGTGCTTCCTTGAGAAGCCGCAGGGAGCATATCCTATGTTGGGCCTTTTTGAGGACGAAGTTAACGTTGGTCTCCCACTTCAGGTCCTGAGAAACTGTAATTCCCAGAAACTTGCAGGTCTCGACGGTTGACACGGGGCAGCGTTAGGGGCAGCTGTGGCAAAGGATGCCTCCTGAAGTCCACGATCATCTCTACAATCTTGTTCAACTCCAGGTTGTGTCGGCCGCACCACAGCGCCAGCCGCTCCACTTTCTGACGATATGCAGGCTTGTCAGCATCTTTGATGAGTCCGATGACTGTGATGTCGTCTGCAAACTTCAGGCGTTTGACAGCTGGGTGCATTAAGTTGCAGTCCGTGTAGAGAGAGAAGGGCAGCGGCGAGAGGACACTTCCTTGTGGCGCCCTGGTGCTGGTGTTGCATGTGGATGAGGTGGTGTCCCACAGCCTCACCTGCTGTGTCCTGCCCATCAGGAAGCTGTAAATGCACTGGCAGATGGCAGGCGAGACGCTGAGCTGGAGAAGCTTGAAGGACAGGAGTTCGGGGATGATGGTGTTGAACGCATAGCTGAAGTCCACAAACAGGATCCTCGTGTAGGTCCCCGCGCCATCGAGGTGTTCTTGGATGTAGTGCAGTCCCGTGTTGACTGCATCATCCGCGGACCTGTTTGCTCGGTAGGCAAACTGCAGGGGGTAAAGTAGGGGGTCTGTGACGCTCTTGAGGTGGTCAAGCACAATGCGTTCAAAGGATTTCAAGACCACAGATGTCAAGGCGACAGGCCTGTAGTCATTCAAACCCGAAATTGGAGGTTTCTTGGGGACTGGGATGATGGTGGAGCGTTTGAAACAGGATGGTACTTGACACAGTTCCAGAGATCTATTGAAGATCTGTGTGAAGACTGGAGCGAGCTGGTCCGCGCAGACATTGAGGCAGGATGGGGACACAAGGTCTGGGCCTACCGCTTTGTTGATTTTTTGTAGTTTGAAGATGCATCTCCGCTCTTGTTTGTGGATGGTCAACGCAGAAGCGGGAGTCAAGAGGTGTGATGGTGATTTTTTTCTATATCGGCACAATGCACCATTGGACATATTTGATTTTCTTGTGACCATTGTTGTTCATTACTTCTACAACCTCTCCATTGTGGGATTGTGGGAAGACAAAAGCAGATAACCTACTGTACACACTGAAACAGCACTATAAAATGCTGAACGAGCTACAGGGCCGAATGGTGGATTTTAGTGGAAGAAGCAAGAGATTTCATGCATTGTAGTTGCAAGCTGAAGCTAATTGGCCTTGGCTCATTTTCTGTGAAGAACATAGAGGCCAAATTATTCTCTGCTTGGAGGGCCTTGCAATTGATTTTGGAAGAGAGTAGCTTTTGATGGTGATAATGCAGACATGGAAAACCGCCGGCCCACAAGCTGCTTGCTGCCAAACATGTGGCCTGTGAGTCTGGGGATTCTGCTTGAATCACGTCCAACTTGTGCATCAACTGTGTCAGCAAACCGGTTTTGCCCTTAGCGGGGCACTGGTTCACAGTTGCAGCTCAGGGTGCGTACCCTCTGGTGGCTTTCCCCAACTACTGTGCCTGTCGGATTCATCTGCTGGGCATCAGTTGGGGGCATCTGAGCTCCACAATGAAGGGTTTGAGTCTCCCCAAGAATTGCTAACCCAAAAAAGATTTCATTCTAAAAATAACATTAACAACATTGTAAAATTGCAGTAGTTGCAAGAATGACACAGGAGCCTCAGGTGAGTTTGGCGTTAAGTGTCCACATATATATATATATATATATAGGCAGACTAAGCACTGCCGCAAATAGCGAAAATCAGAGCGTAATAACCCCACACCCACACACACACAATGTAGTCTAATTGCCTCAAGTTGACACAAAATGACAAAGCACTTAAAATGGAGAAGAGGGGCATTCATTACAGGGGATTAACTGTCATTTCAGCATTGGGGGGTCAGAAATGAGATGGGGCTCAAGTAGTGTTGTCAGTCGCAAACGACTTGTGAAGAAGAAGGAAGGGCACCGCTGCCCAAGAGAACTATCCCCAAATCAGCTGCTCACACTGTACCATACTTTAACTCTTTTAAGTTCATCCAGTGAACAGTGGGTGGGTCGTGGAAAAAAAAACAGCACTAACATTTACACATACCGGCAACAAATGGTAGGGAATACATGCAAATTGTAACAGCAAAGTACAAATTACATTACAGGGGCTATTAGTAGCTACACTGGGAGAGAAGAAAAAACATACAGTTCAGTTACACTTTGACTGTACACGAGGTGCATTCAAGAATTGTCAACAAAACACCATCAATGAATTAAACTAGGAATGTTCAATACCACTTTTTTTCAGACCAATACCATTACGAGTATTCAATCTTGAGTACTCACCGATCCCGGGTACCAATACAATAGTATTTTTGATACATAAATTTACAATTAACACAATGGCAGATAAGTGTGAACAAAAACCTTTCGTTCTGATATACATGATGGTTCGCCGATGTGTCAAGCTTCCACAATGTAGCGCCAACTACTGGCAAGGAGGTGTTACTCCATGTCAGATTTGATTGGCTTAATTATCTGTAGCTGGTATCAGCAACCTTTACGAGTACCCAATACCTTGAAATACACCCTGATACCAATACCCTGTATCGGTACTTGCTAGGGATGTAACGATATCTACATCTCACGGTTCGTTTTTATCACGGTATTAATCTCACGGTAATTATTGCAATATTGCAGGAAGGTTCACGGTACAGGTGGGGAGAAGAGAGCTTTTAGTAGTTTCTGTGCATTTTCCCACAGGTTTTTGTGAAAAAGACAGTTTCAAATCATCTATTTCTGTACACTTCTGTCCCCATCCATCCAATTTTTACATTCTTACACTGTACTTCCAAAACAGCATTATTGCTGTACCAATAATATATGTTTGCAATAACAAAACTGTTCATTTAGGAATTGTCTGTTCAATAATTGAACAGCATTTATTGTCATTTTTTTTATTTGTAACGTTAGAAATGGTATACTGCCTACTAACAGTGATTTCTTTGCTGGAGTCCAAAATTTACAGTGAAGTCATAAACGCTGGAGCACTCTTGGCATGGGAATCTTTAGTTTCTTTTCCTCCGCTTAGTGATATTGTAGGATGGTTTATGTTTCTGAGCAGCCTCTGTAATATGTTTTCATTTGAAATGTAGACATTTCATTTAAAGAGAGGGAAGTATTTAAGTAAGATTTATTTTGGCGTCGATATCTGTATTTGTACAGAGTGGACCTATTTTATTATTTCATTTTTGGGACTACTGTATCGGCAGCAGAATGTTGTAACGAGGACTTGGAATCGTTATTCTCTCTCCGTGTGATGTTCTTTCACCCACAACTTTCGACTTGAGTTAACACTCACTCGTACACCAATAAAGAATGCTATTGTTACAATATGCTAAAATAATTCGGCGCCACCGCCGGCCAGGATGTGGGCACACGTAGCGAAGGTCCAGTAGCAGCCGATCCCGACCCGTGAGTCAGCGTTTGCTGGGATAGAGGCCAACGCGAATGACATGGCGCCTCTCGCCCAATCGATTGCGACGCAACGCTAAGACCAGTGTAGAGGCTACGCTGTAGCCTTGGGAGGGACACGAGGCACTGAGTTGTTGCTTTTTTTTTGTTTTTGTTTTTTAACCTGTCCTGTTCAGTTGCAGGGCCTAGCAGAACGGTGCATCCGTATGCCTTTTGTGCTGGAAACGTTTTGCTGTGCAACAGGGGTGTTTGAAATACTCACTCTGCTTATTTTTTTTTATTATTCTGATGTTTATTTGAAGTTGCAGCCAGGCAGAAAAGGGACAGAAAGAGGGAAGAGTGGACAAGGGGAATAGGCGTGCGAACCACAGCAGAACAATAGTAAGACAGTCTACATATTTGAACACAAGTAATGTTACAACAGTCGAATTGTGTTGTTATTAGTGGGGGGGGTGGGGGGGGGCGGCACCTGTTGAAGACATGCAATAACTAACCAAGAGAACAAGATGAGAGAGGACAGAAAAGGGCAGGACAGAACAGGACCTGGGAAATGAGCAAGGCAGTGCTATTGACGAGTAGTGCGGTGGGATTCTTTTTTGGTGTCAAAACACCTGTAAGAAACTGTGAGTTGGTATGTTAGTATAACCTGTGTTGCTATCAGTGGTCCCAGCAAAAGCAATTAAAGCCGATAGCGTGTCTTTCGATCATAAGAGTGAATGAACACCATATCACATGCATGTTAGCAACTGGTGTACGGAGCTGCTGACCCGGCACATTTAGGAAGGGTGGGTCCGACCCCCTCCACCCGCAAGAAGGGGCCAATCCAGCAAGCCCGTCCAGCGGGGGACCCAACCAGGGGGAAGACACCCACTCCCCAAGACTCAGGGCGGTCCCCAGCTGAACTGAAGCGCCCTGACCAGTACCAACAGGAGGGGCAATCCGGACAATCTGTGCACAGGCAAATCTGTGACTATGCAGGGTTTCACTAAATGGTGTTTATTAATGTCAATCTGGCGGCACTGTGGGCGACTGGTTAGCACATCAGCCTCACAGCTCTGAGGACCACGGTTCAAATCCCAGCCTCGGCTGTTTGGAGTTTGCATGTTCTCCCCATGCCTTTGTGGGTTTTCTCCGTATACTCCAGTTTCCTCCCACATCCCAAAAACATGCATGGTAGGTTAATTGAGGACTCTAAATTGCCCGTAGGTGTGAATGTGAGTGCGAGTGGTTGTTTGTTCACATCTGCTCTGCGATTGGCTGGCGACCAGTTCTGGGTGTATCCCGCCTCCTGCCCGAAGAAAGCTGGGATAGGCTTTCTCGGTACAAAAAATGGATGGATGGATAATGTCAGTCTTCCATGCCATTTCTTTTTTTTTCCCAGTGAGTTTGCTATGATTTGAACTTTCTGTTTTTTCACATTTGTGTTATTTGTTTTATTTCAACTGAATGGCAGTATTTTGGTATGTTGCAAAGAGTCTTGGAGTGTGGGAGTGACTTGGAGCTTTTTACAATTTGACGCGTGCTGATATCAGCATGACAGTGACACAAAGGGCACTGGGCAATTAGTCTCTGGTGTTAAACTTCACGTTGGTTGCAGCTTGCTGCGTTCCGGCTCTTTTCCACTTATGATACGACTAAATAAAGCATTGTCATTGAAAATAAGATGTCCATTTCACGTGCCACTAAAATATCACACACAAAGACAAATAGCCAAAAGCGAGCAAAGATGTTATGTTAGACTTTTTAATTTTAAAAAAGTATTAAAAAGGGCAGCACAGTGACTCACAGCTGGTTCATTTTAGAAAATGAATGGATGGATTAATAATTTCTAAGACATACCATAGTTTGCTTTTCCATCCATCCATTTTCTGTATCGCTTTATCCTCACTAGGGTCGCGAGCGTGCTGGAGCCTATCCTAGCTATCTTCGGGCGAGAGACAGGGTACACCCTGAACTGGTGGCCAGCCAATCGCAGGGCACATAGAAACAAACAATCATTTGAACCCTGGTCTTCAGAACTGTGAGGCATTTGTGATAACCAGTTGAGCACCGTGCCGCCAGTTTGCTTTTCATTTTAAAAAAAATTAAAAAAAAAGTGTCATGACTATCCTGTGGCTATGGTAATATGATGCAATAAAAGAAACTCATTGTCTTTCACATGAAATTCATCGACAGGCCGCATAGTGCAACATGGTTGTATTGCATTGCGGGGCTTGTAGGGATCCATAGCAATGAGCCTGCCCCCTGCTCGGTGTGGGTATTGAGCACTAGCTGTTTGCTTAATAACTGCGGGGCGACAGGGGCAGTGGATCTGCAGCTGTAAGCCTCCCCACAACCCCAGTGGGAAAAAGGGTGGTGGGAAGCCCTATTACCTTGGGATATGTTTTGTTATTTGTTTCAGAAGATATATCAATGTTTGGGCAAAAGACAATTTCAAACGCAGATTGCATTAAAAAATATGTTGAAAAAAAAAAAGGAAAATGTAAAATTGCACAATGTCCTTGTAAAGTGAAAGAGCAAATGTAATAAAGTGCCGCTTTGTGTCAGGAAGTACAACCCCAATACCAATGAAGTTGGGACGTTGTGTTAAACATAAATAAAAACAATACAATGATTTGCAAATCATGTTCAACCTATATTTCATTGACTACACTACAAAGACAATATATTTAATGTTCAAACTGATAAACTTGATTGTTTTTAACAAATAATCATTAACTTAGAATTTTATGGCTGCAACATGTTGCAAAAAAGCTGGGACAGGTGGCAAAAAAAGACTGAGAAAGTTGAGGAATGCTCATCAAACACCTGTTTGGAACATCCCACAGGTGAACAGGCTAATTGGGAACAGGTGGGTGCCATGATTGGGTAGAAAAGAAGCTTCCCTGAATTGCTCAGTCATTCACAAGCAAAGATGGGATGAGTTTCACCCCTTTGAGAACAAGTATGTGAGAAAATAGTCGGAACAGGTTAAGGACAATGTTCCTCAACGTACAATTGCAAGGAATTTAGGGAGTTCATCATCTACTGTCCATAATATCATCAAAAGGTTCAGAGAATCTGGAGAAATCACTGCATGTAAGCGGCAAGGCTGAACCAACATTGAATGCCCGTGACCTTTCTCTCCCTCAGGCGCCACTGCATCAAAAACCGACATCAATGTGTAAAGGATATCACCGCATGGGCTCAGGAAGGCTTCAGAAAACTAATGTCAGTAAATACAGTTCGGCGCTACATCCATAAGTGCAACTTGAAACTCTACTATGCAAAGCAAAAGCCTTTTATCAACAACACCCAGAAACGCCGCCGTCTTCTCTGGGCCCGAGCTCATCTAAGATGGACTGATGCAAAGTGGAAAAGTGTTCTGTGGTCTGACGAGTCCACATTTCAAATTGTTTTTGTAAATTGTGGACGTCGTGTCCTCCGGGCCAAAGAGGAAAAGAACCATCCGGACTGTTATGGACGCAAAGTTCAAAAGCCAGCATCTGTGATGGTATGGGGCTGTGTTAGTGCCAACGGCATGGGTAACTTACACATCTGTGAAGGCACCATTAATGCTGAAAGGTACATACAGGTTTTGGAGAAACATATGCTGCCATCCAAGCAGCGTCTTTTTCACGGACGCCCCTGCTTATTTCAGCAAGACAATGCCAAACCACATTCTGCACGTGTTACAACAGCGTGGCTTGGTAGTAAAAGAGTGCGAGTACTAGACTGGCCTGCCTGCAGTCCAGACCTGTCTCCCATTTAAAATGTGTGGCGCATTATGAAGCGTAAAATACGACAACGGAGACCCCAGACTGTTGAACAGCTGAAGCTGTACATCGAGCAAAAATGGGAAAGAATTCCACCTACAAAGCTTCAACAATTAGTGTCCTCAGTTCCCAAACGTTTATTGAATGTTGTTCAAACAAAAGGTGATGTAACACAGTGGTAAACGTGACCCTGTCCCAGCTTTTTTGGAACGTGTTGCAGCCATAAAATTCCAAGTTAATGATTATTTGCTAAAAACAATCAAGTTTATCAGTTTGAACATTAAATATCTTGTCTTTGTCGTGTATTCAATTAAATACAGGTCGAACATGATTTGCAAATCATTGTATTCTGTTTTTATTTATGTTTAACACAAGGTCCCAACTTCATTGGAATTGGGGTTGTACAAAGGAATATTGCACGTTGCTGCCCTACTGCATATCACCAAAAGTACTACTTGTTATAGATATTAAATAAAGTGCTTTAGTTTTACAAAAGTACAAAAGAATATTGCACATTACCCTATTAAAAAGCAGTATAAGAAGCTACTAGTTGTAAATAAAAAAGTCTATACTGCATCTTAAAGTGCTTGAGAAATTGCACATGGCCCTGTTGCACACTGCCTTGTTACATCAAGTATACATAAGTAATTACACATTGTCACAGATATGGTTGGTCCTTATCCACACTTTCAGATGCTTCTTAAATGTTATGTAGCTGGGTGATTCTCTGACTGGGAGTGATAGACTGTTCCAGAATTTACAGGCCACCTATTTTTCTGTTTGATGAAGTCTTAGATTGGTGATGGTGTGAGTCCTTGTAAAAGCAAGCAAACTTGAATATTTTAATGTTTTCAAAAGGGACCAGGTTTTACTTTGAAAGGATTTTGCAATACTAATAATAATTTTTTGTGAGATTTTCCAAAGCTTTTTTGAATAAGGACTCCAAAGGTTTAATATTTGTTGCTCCAGTAAAACAGCCAGCTAGTACTACACAGTAGTCAATTTGTGAGAGAATCACTGAATACAGAAAGGCCGCCTTGTTTGAAATTAAAGTTAAATTTTAAAGTATTGGATTTTTTAGATGACTCTTAAAAGACAGAGCAGAATCCAAAACAACAATTTGTAGCATTTCTCCTGCAAGAAAGATTTTAGAGACATATATTTGCTGTTCTTTTAGAATATTATACGTATTGTTTTCTTAGTATTCAGTAGCAGAGAGTTACTTGACAAACAGGACTGTATTTGAGTTGCTGGTAGTGTGAGGATCTTAGCAGCTTCAGTGTATAAATTACGGTGTCATCCGCAAACATTTGAATATTAATGGAGCAAACGTTCGGTAGTTCATTAATATACAGTACAAAGAGAATAAAATTGGTCCAAGGGCGTAAGCTTGTTGAACACCAGCAGAACACTCCAATAACAAGGATTTTATGCCACTGACCTGCACACAACACCTTTTAATTGGAAAGATATGATTTCATTCAAATGATTGCTTGTGTGGAACAGTTGGTTGTGTAAAATGTAATGGTTAACAGAATAAAAAGCCCTTTTCCAAATCTAGAAATACAACTCCAAACAGCTATTTTGATCTAAAAAGCACTTCTTTTTTTGGGATGGAGTTGATTAAATAATAGTTCATCAGCAACCATCTTTGCATTGTTCTCTAGTTGATTATTAACTTTAATTTCAAGGTTGTTCTTATAATGTGTAGACTTTCTGGCACTTAATTTGTGTATGTTTTGCCATATAGTTTTGTTATTCTCCCCGGCATTCGTAATCATAGTCATTGATTGAGCTTTTGCCTTTCTTAATGTTAGGTTGTGTGCAGGCGGGACATTCTGTGTACAAACAGACTACTGAGCTATTTGTATGTGATGCATTTAATCCACTTAGTTCCTTAGCCTGTTAGAGCATATTTAGTCATTTGCTCTGTTATGCAAATGTAATAGTTGTTCCCCAAAATTTTTAACTCATTGAAACACTTTAAAAACACTTTTTGGGCCCTATGGTGGTTTATTTAACAGTTACACTCAAACTATTTTGTAATTGTTTATTGAGTGTGACAATTAGATAAGCCATTATGCGTATGTGTATAAAATGAGTCCCGGACAAAGCACCCGTATACAATGTCTTTTGTTTTACACAACATACCAAAGATGACACTATCCGATGTTTACTCTTTGTGTTTACATATATCAATTCATATTTGAATAGAGATAAATGATATGCATGTATTTAACTTTTCTCCGAAGACACCAGACAAAGATTTTTTTGGTTTCTTTCAGAAAGTTTGGGTTCAAAGCATAATGTCATCACCCCGTTGTGATGCTGGTCATCATGGCATATACAGGAATTCTGCTAACCTGTTTTTCAGGTTTGGTCACTTGACGTTCCACATATAGCGGATGACTTTGAGTTGTTAATAAAATTTGCATTGTGGAATATCCCTTTCTGTCTGTTGAACCCATTATAGACAATTACGAAATGCTTCAGATGAGCATGTCGATTCCGGAAAACAAATGGGCGAGTTTTTTTGTTGTTGTTTTTTTTGTATGGAAACAAAGTGCGAAAACCTGGACAAAATTTAGATGAATTCATCTCTATGTAACAATGAATGCAATGAAAGTGGCTCCGAATATACTGTACATCGTATGTCCAAGTTCCTAACAGTCCTCTGTTATGCTGTTTTACTGCAGAATGGCCAGAATTCGTCTCCAGCTACGCCCCCTGGTGGTCATCCCATGCATTGAGTTGGCTGAAGTTTGGACGTCGCCTGCACGTGGTACATTATGAGGAGCTACAAAGGGCTCTCCTCCCTCAGCTCAGGCTCATCACAGCTTTCCTGAATGTCACCGCGACCGAGGAGAGACTGATCTGTGCGCAGAGCAACCAGGATGGCTACTTTAAAAGGCCAGGGGCCCAGCAGCCGTCCTTTGACCCATTTACACCTCACATGAGGCAAATGATTGATACCTTCATTCATAACGTCGACACGGCACTACAGAGCAGGAATTTTAGTGGACTTCCAAGAGAATATCTACCCAGATGATGCCATGGAAAATCATCCATCTAGTCAACAAGAGAGCAAAACACACACACTGGCCAATGTAAGTGGACCAACTGCTTCTTTGTCAGGCCAGATGCACTTTGAATGGAACCATACAGGAGATTAGAGCAGAAAACAAATCATTGTGCCATCGTACGGTGACCATAGAAGCCTCCAGGCTGGACGTACTTCTCTGTAAACAACAAATACGATGAATACTAAAAGAGGATTTGACAAGATGTGTAGCAGCAGAAGTCGGATCTTTGAGCAAAGTGTCTGACTGCACAGCACATGACAGTGCAAATTATAGGTGGACATTTTTTTTTTCCTCAACTTCTCTACAATAATGTTTTTCTTTTAGTCTACGCCCATATTCATTTCCTGTTGTGCTAACACAGACGATAGCAAGAAAAGGCAGATTATACAGATTTGCAAATCTGATGGATAAAAGCCTCAATGTTATTACATGCTGCAGACTCTTAATCCAATGACTGTACTGAACTCCTGCTGTATATTGCCTCTTTTCATTAAATACATTGACATTACGTTGTAAGAGATGTTGAAATTGTTGCAGTTCAGTAAAATATGTTTTCTTGGGTAAAGTTAAAGTGCTCTGAACATTTCTAAGATACCTGATTTTTCTATACAGCCAGTATGTTCGTGTAAATAAACATTCAGGCAGTTTTCATGAGCACAGATGTAAGATCCTTGCTCCTTTATTAACGTTACAATAATCCCTTTCACAGGAGTTACGGTCCAAACACTGCTGTGAAAAGCGAAAATCAATGAATGTGCGAGCCTTTCTTTTCCTAGTAATTCAGCTTTTTCCTCACATGAGTCATTTCTCAAATGCAAAGGTCACACATCAGGAGACGCAAGAAGGTGAACAAGGTGCTGCTGGTGACTCTGATTGACAAGGTAGTTCTGTATATAAGGGGCACCATGGCATCCGTCAATCCAGTCGTTATAGCCTCATTCAAGTTGCAGGTGAGTTGGAGCCTATTCCAGATGACTTGGGCAAGAGGTGGAGAACACTTTGGACTGGTCCAGCCAATCACAGGACACATATAGACAAACAACCAATCACACTTACATTCACAGCTACAACCAATTTAGTCTTCAATGCATCTAAGAAAGAAGTTTTTTTGAACGGGAGAGCTCCCAGAGCATACCCAATCTCAGAATTGCAAGGCGGGTGTGCTAACCACTAGCTCACCATGCCGCCCCAAAATTGTTAACCAACAAAGAGGCAAATGAGAGGCAGGCAAAAGAAGCTAACTAACACGAGTAAAAATCCTTGACACAATAGCACTTTGTTTTCAATCATTTTTGCTGGTGTAAACACCAGAGATCCGATTGTGATGATTGCAAAGCAATATTGCATCAATATGAAGCTGTTGTTTTAACGTATAATTGTGTATCGCATATATGCAGATGCTTATGAACAGGGGCGTTTCTAGACCCCATGGGGGGCCCCAGTCAAGAAGGACCATCTGCCCCGCCCACCCCCTGCAAAAAAATTACAAATAAATAAATAAGTAAAAAAGATGTATTTTATTACATAATTGACTTATAAAATAAATGACAAAAAAACAACAATGAAACCCCTAAAGGGAGAATTTGTAGTCAAAAAACAAAAACACTTTTTGTCATATATGTTAAAACTCACCTGACAGTAGAATATTATAGAAATTATATTTACCACTACTGAGCAAGTGTGTGTGTGTTTCAAAGACAGGAACACAGACAAGGCAGCGAAGGTACAGCAGCAGTTTAGAGAGAAAAGCAAAGCTTCCAAAAAAACAAATGCCGTCAATTGTGGAATTAATTTGTGACTATCTATCCATCCATCCATCCATCCAAGCACAAATAAGTACCAGTTTGGACAAACCAATTCCAAGGCACAATTGAGGTTGTTATCAATTTTAGCATTTGACAAGAAATCCATTATTCTACTAATGGGAGAAATGATCATTGTCAGCACAGGGCTAACTTCGTGCAACGTCTAATAATGGCATACGCCTGTCTGTGTAAACAAATTTAAAGTGATGCGTATTGTTTTGGGTGGCACAGTGACCGACGGGTTAGCACATACCTGCCTCACCACCGGCCGCTAGTAAGGGGCCCCTTTGCGGGCATTGCTGACAGCCACATGTCATTGCACTGTGAAAGCAGTGCTGTCCTTTTCATTGATATGGGCCAGTGTCAGCCAACCCCCGGCCGGGCACCCCTTCACCTTGGGGCCCCTAAGCAAACGCCTGCCTTGCCTACTCTGTTTTGATGCCTCTACTTAGGAATAGAATACACAAAATATTATATGAGCAATTAAAACACAAAAATGAATGACACAAAACACATTTGGATTTTATAGTACAGTTGTGGGTGTCCTCAAATGATTTTAAGGACACCCTCAATTTTCAGTACCTTAGTGCTGGTACACAAAAATCAAATCCCACTTGTGGAAAAGTGAGTGTCCTATAAGGACAGGACTGGTAACAAACTGTTTCATCTTTTGAAGCAGACAAGCTTGAAAGCTTATTTTAATTCTCTTAAACAGGTGTCTTATTCACAGACGGTTGTTCATTTCAGACTAAGCCTTCTTGGCTACCTAAAGGCTTCTGAGTCATCTGTCATAAAAACTTGAACGGATTGGCATCCTCTGGCATTTTAGTGCCACGTAACACAACATGCTTATACAGTACATTTGTGACTCGGAGTTTCTCTACTTAAGTTTACTTAAGCATGCAAAGGCTGTGCCATTTTCTTGAAGGTGAAAGCGACACGGGTGAGCGACGACAGAGCTGGAGACGATAGGAGCACTGCATGATGATAGTGTTATTGTAATACGTAAATCTTAATATTAAACATTACAGCTGAACAGATTTTGCAATCGGTAGTACACATATCGGTTTTTAACATCTTAACAGTTTTTTTTTCTAATATGAGAGAACCTACACACAATGCATACTGTCGTATGTAAGTAGAATACTCGAGATGACCAGCATAGCACAGACCACACGTAGCAAATAAAATGTATTATTATTTTTATTATTATTATATCTTCACTGACAATTGCAAGTTCCCTATCCCAAACCAGACTGACCTCTGAGAGGCAGGATTGTTGCACAGGGTTTGTAGACCTTTTGGATCCACTATAGAGCAGCCTTCCTTTTTTTGTAATCTCTGCCTGGTGAGCCTATTGTACTGTTTAACAAATGTAAACAAAAAAGTATAAGACCATTTCTTGGGGCTTAATTTGCCTTAATTAGTGTTATTTTATAAAGATTTGGTTCATCAGTTATTTCATCCATCCATCCAACATCGTGTTTGATGTTTATGGTCTGTTTAAAAAAGAGAACAAAGGCTTACCAGTTATTCAGTGCTTGAGTAGTAGTTCACTGTACATCCACTTACTCTTGTTTAAGTAATTATTTGGAGACTATACATCTGTTTATATATCTCTCATATTATTTTAAAGGAACCCTTTTCTCACTTGAGTACTATTTTTGGCTACTCTTCTCTACTCGCATGTGATTTCTTGTAAGATACTTGTGGGATGCGAAAGCCTATGCACAGAATTAAACAGCGCCACGCAGTGATCATGTCTGGTATATTTCTCCATTCTTATCAGTGCGCCAGCAGCCCCAATAGCCACACGATTAATTACAAGAAACAGATACGATGTATGTCCCTAGTAGTACTAGTAGCACAAAGTTGTCAATTGGTGCCCAGCTTTGCCTCATTAGTAACATGTAGTTGTTCTACTAGTCCACAAAAATATCATACAGTAGTGGAAGGGAGTCGTACATAGGTGTCAAACTCTAGGCCTGGTGGCCAGATCTGGTCTGCCACATCATTTTATGTGGCCCGCTAAAGAAAATCACGTGCGTCTACTTTGTTTCTTGCAAGAATCTATATTAAAATTGCAAATTGACTTCACTTTTAATAACAATGAACTATTGCTAGTATTATTTTATGACTAAACCAAGTGGCGTCGCTATTTTCGCTAGGCTGAAGCGCCCCTAAACACTTGTCAAGCAACCCCCCAAATATATTTGGTAGTATGTGTTTATGGCAAAGTTTTATTATCCTAGCCCCCCTGAACAAATATTGGCCTGCCTATAGCAGGTGGGTCTGTGTTTGTAATTGTTGCCCTGCGATTGGCTGGCAACCTATTATGCATTATTCTGCTTTCACAGTCACAAATGGTCCTCTGAGGAAAACCGCAACGACAACGCGGCCCACAGAAAAAGTGAGTTGGACACCCTTGCAGTAGTAACACAAAAGTCACTAGTAAGACATAGTAGTCATGCATATGCACAGATAGACCCCCGGTGGTGCTGTAGCATTAGCCCCTTCAGCTCTGGATGAGACATTGTTTCTTTGCCTGGAGCCCTTTTTATTGCTCCATTCATCAAAAATGAAAAATACTCCCTCTGTCATCAATTCCCCCCGAGTGTTTTGATGCCAGATGGGTATTTATTTGAGTTATAGTAAGAATTGTGCCCCTCGCTGATCCACACTGCACACAAGCCGGCGACATTTGATCAGGGGTGTGTAGACATTTTATATCCATTGTAGCTTCCCTTCAACTGAGAGTATACGTTTATTGACTGTGTTGATTGTGTTCACAGAAATTAATACATAAGTTAAATCTATCTACTACTATTTTTCTTAATTGTGTTCATAATTTTGGCAATGGGGGCCTTATTTTTGGCTTGAGCACCTGCCCCCAAAAATGTCTGTGCGCGTGCCTGACAGTTGTTCTACTCGTACGTATGAATGCCATACATTAGTAGAATGCAGTAGTCATTCTATTAGTGTGCTGAATTGTCTTACTAGTGAGGACAAAGAGCATACTAGTACTGGGACAATACTGCACACTAGTTGAATGTTGAAAAAACGTTCAAACGGCTAGCCATAGAGGCCTCTTGCTTGGCCCAGACATCTCTGTTTGGCCTGGTCAGCACCGCCAAACCCCTAGTTTTGGTTCCCTGGTCCCCCTCAGACTGGTCTCAGTGTATCCCGTGCTTGGCATCCTCACGGAGCGGTACATGCTTGAGTTCCATGAATGGCCCTTGTTCCTGCTCTCCTGGTCAGCCCACGAAGCGAACCCACCATGCGCATTTGAGGCAATCTCTTGTTGTCTCATCACTGCCATCCTTTCATCACTTGAGAAAAACGTTCGCATTTGTGGCGGCTTACTGAAATTATTACTTCATTCATTTACATTCAAGAAATTAACCCTAACACAATTAAATGTCCATCAGTAGTCGTGCGTGTTGCCAACATTCATCAGCAGTTTGAAGTTTTTGTCTTTCATTTTTCCATTTGTGCAATGAAAAAAAATCCATCGGAGATCTAAAAATGATGAGCAGTCAACTGTTGACTCACGGGTGTCATAGCATTATGTTGGGCTCAAATTTGAACTCCCTTTATTTTTTCTTTTGCAGTCCTGCTAATGCCAAAAGCATTTTGGTTTAATTTACAAATGTTTCTCTGGTCCTCCATGAAAAGAGGCAAACACAGTCACTTCCAAAGGATAGGCTGTTCTCATTTGCATACAAACAGCAACCTCCTACGATCTATTCTATCTGCGTGTATAGAAGAAAAGGTGACTGAAGGAAAAAGGCAAGAGGTTAACATGGCTGTATCACATGAGAGTTGAAGGACAGGAACTTATGGTCTACTCTCAAGCTTAAAAACTCCACTGTGACACAATAAAACTGTTCCGGCATAAAAGTGATACAGATCTTCCATTCTGCTTGAAGTAACAGCCAAACAGGACAAAAAAAATTATTATTTTTAAAAAGATGAGTAATTTATAAATACACATCACTCATGCTCACATGCCTCCATAGATCCTGTGTGGTGACCAAAGAGTGTATTAGGTAACCTTTTGCCCAGAATAGGGTCCCCAGAAGGTTTATGAAAGAATTGAACACAAAATCACCCTGAAACAAATCTAACTTGGACAGCTCCTCGGATTGATTAAATCATAAGGAGCATTTTACACAAATACACAGCGGGATGGTGAAGAAGACATGCACTTCAGGGGGGCATTTGCATGAAACGACTGCACTCGGCTGCTGTGACAAGTAACACTGTAGCCTGTCACATTTGCATAGGTGCACTTCTGTCACCTGCTGCTAAATTTCTGCAGGGAACAGCCACGTCAGTCTAATGCCTACTGATTGCAGGGTGGCCAGCGGAGCATGAAGTCGTCGTTTGTAAACAGAGCGATTTATGCCGTTGCTCACTTTTACCTACAGTCTTTGTTTGTTAGAATAACTGATCACTCTGTTTGCATGTGAATGGTTCGTTTTGAAGACAACCACATACCCCGGTGATAAGAGGGTGTGCACACTTTTGCAACCACATTATCTCCAGCACTGGGGCGAATCAGTCCTGTGTTCTTCCATCACAGTTTGGTTTTGTGCTGCCACAAAAAAAGGACAAAATTAGACTGCAATGGCGGCACGGTGGCCGACTGGTTAGAGCGTCAGCCTCACAGTTCTGAGGACAATCCCCGGCCCCGCCTGTGTGGAGTTTGCATGTTCTCCCCGTGCCTGCGTGGGTTTTCTCCGGGTACTCCGGTTTCCTCCCACATCCCAAAAAACATGCATGAATTGGAGACTCTAAATTGCCCGTAGGCATGACTGTGAGTGCGAATGGTTGTTTGTTCCTATGTGACCTGCGATTGGCTGGCAACCAGTTCAGGGTGTACCCCGCCCCCTGCCCGATGACAACTGGGATAGGCTCCAGCACGCCCACGACCCTAGTGAGGAGAAGCGGCTCAGAAAATGGATGGATGGATAGACTGCAATGGACAATCAGGACTGCTGAGGAAATTGTCATGACCCCCCCCCCCCCCCCCCCCCCCCCCCTCCTACCTAACCTTGAGGACTTGCACGCCGCCAGAACTAAGACAAGAGCATGCAAAATACTCTTTTGACCCTCCACATCCTGGTTCACATTTGTGGTGGGGAAAAATTGGAAATAATTTCAGTGTTGCTATCAGATGGCAACACTGAAAACAAAATCGGAAAAATGCAAGAAAAACATCATACTCTTACCAGAATAAAGTTGTAACAATACCAAGCGATTAAAAATTCCCACATTAACCTAAATGCACCAGTCTCATATCATTCACTGTAATAGTGGATGATATCAGAGAGTAATATCATTGAATATTTACAAAAAAGACTGGTTCGACACGCAAACAAATCCACCGGAAGATTTTAGTCTTTGTTGGTCTTTCTCAGGAACCGACACAAATATTTACATAATTGCGTTAAACATTCATCGTGATGAAAACTATTTCAAGGTTTGGGAAACATATGATAGCTTCAGTCATTTTTAATGTAATATTAGAACTTTACTCTCATAAATTTTTTCGTATTGTTATCATGTATATTATAATACTGCATATGATTGTTATTCATTTTATTGATTCTCATATGCTTAACTTTTTTCCTCGGGATTTTAATCAATTGTTTACATTGTAAAATATTTTTTTTTCTGGTAACATTCCGTCTCGATTCTCATAGTTTAAATAATACTGTGAACATAACATATGCTGCCATCCAAGCAATGTCTTTTTCATGGAAGCCCCTGCTTATTTCAGCAAGACAATGCCAAACCACATTCTGCACGCGTTACAACAGCGTGGCTTGGTAGTAAAAGAGTTTGGGTACTAGACTGGCCTGCCTCCAGTCCAGTCTTCCATTGAAAATGTGTGCCGCATTATGAAGCGTAAAATACGACAACGGAGATCCCGGACTTGAACAGCTGAAGCTGTACATCAAGCAAGAATGGGAAAGAATTCCACCTACAAAGCTTCAACAATTAGTGTCCTCAGTTCCCAAACGTTTATTGAATGTTTTTAAAAGAAAAGGTGATGTAACACAGTGGTAAACATGACCCTGTCCCAGTTTTTTGTTGCAGCCATAAAATTCTAAGTTAATGATTATTTGCTAAAAACAATCAAGTTCATCAGTTTGAACATTAAATATCTTGTCTTTGTAGTGTACTCAAATAAATATACGTTGAACATGATTTGCAAATCATTGTATTCAGTTTTTATTTATGTTTAACACAACGTCCCATCTTCTTTGGAATTGGGGTTGTATACAGTATATATATAAAACTACGACCTGAGTTTATTGTTGAAAGTGATACTTAAATATAGGTCAGGTGCATGTTGTTTTGCCGTTAACAACAGTGTAATGGGAAATCCGTAGTGCATTTGATTATTCTCACACATCAGAAAAATGTAAAAAAAATTGTGTCTAAAAGGAAGCCCAAAACTGGAAAATGTGTTTGTGTGTGAGAGATATTTTGGTGAGTGTGGGAGGGGCTTTTGTTATGTGCGTGAGTTTTTTTTTTTTTAATCAGTTTTTCTCTCTGTCTTTTGAGAGGTTTTTTGGAGGGAGTTTGCGAGGTTTATTTTGTGTGGGAGGCCAGTATTATTTTGGCCCATATAGCACCGCATTTAAAGGCAGGTTCTGTCACGTTTTTTGTTGTTGTTGTTGTTGTTTTTATTTTATTTATTTTTTTACAACTAGGTTGCTGTAATGGGCGAATTCTTGATCCAGTTTCAGTATTGAACTTTCTTCTATCTACCACTAGATGGCGCTGCAGCTTTTCCCATCGTGTCAAAGGCAGTTTCAGGAATGACCAGACATTGAACCGGCTTTATGCTGCTCCACATAGTCGTAAAAACATTGTCACTGTAGTCATCTAAATTTTAGACACTTACAAATGAACATTGTTTTGAATTAAAACATTGATCGAGCCTGTCTGCCTCGCCACAAATGTGTGCGTGCGTGCGTGTGTGGCACTAACGTTCTTCCACTAGATGGCAGAAGTCAGAGATGTCTCAAGCCATAACCAAGTCTCAAGCAAGGCCCAAGTCATTACCATGAGTAATCAAATCACCCGTCTTTGACCCCCCACCCTAACCTTGGACCTCTAACTTGAATTTTAAGAAATCACCATGTCCAAGGAAAAAACAACCAATCAGAGACAGCCAGAGTGACCAATGAGATGTCAGTTATTTGTGGGCACAGTCCTAGATGGTCACCGGCACAGCCCAACAGTCGTGCGCTGACCTGTTTACTTTGGCTTCAGCAGCTTTAGTGAACTGATTTAGAATAACCACCTCTTGAAAATAAAAATTAATGTCCATCCCTCATTTGCTCACAATTACAACATCCATCCATCCATTTTCTGAGCCGCTTCTCCTCACTAGGGTCGCAGGGGCGTGCTGGAGCCAGTCCCAGCTATCATCGGGCAGGAGGCGGGGTACACCCTGAACAGGTTGCCAGCCAATCGCAGGGCAACAATTACAACAAAACAAGCAAAAAGAAGCAGAGCAAGGGACCTCAAACAGCTGACGATTCAAAAGTGAGGCAAGAATCAGCACCATTTATTTGCACATTCAAATAAATCAAAATTCAAAGCAATAACAGTTAGTGTTATAGTAACAATCTATTATGAATAATAATTATTATTATTATGCTACCAACAAAGCAGTCATGGCACATGCCAGCTTGTTTAAAGTGCTAATAATAGTTTAGGATTGCTGGCGACGTTGTTTTGTTAAAGCTAGACAGCGCTCTCTGTAGCTATTTATTGCAATTATGCCGTCATAAAGCCCAAACCATTTTCAGCTGGTGCTCTTGGAAGGGTTAAAAAAAAAATTACAGCTCTAGGCACTCAGTAGGATAACAAATATAAAAAGCCTTAGAGCTGAGACATTAAAAAAAACACTGTGTATTGGCCCACTGGCCTTCATCAGGGTGTTGGTGACAAACAATACTGTGCAGTAATGACATGCATTATATTGCCAAAAGTATTCGCATACCCAGCCCTGACTCAGATATGAATTTAAGTGGCATCCCATTATTAATCCATCGGTCCACCCTCTGGAGTTAAAACAGCTTAAATTCTTCAGGGAAGGTTTTCCACAAAGTTTAGGAGTGTGTTTATGGGAATTTAGGACCATTTTTCCAGAAGCGCATTGGTGAGGTTGCACACTGATGTTGGATGAGAAGGCCTGGCTCTCAGTTTCTGCGCTTAATTCATCCGAAAGTGTTCTATAGGGTTGAGGTCAGGATTGTGCAAGCCAGTCAAGTTCATCCACATCAAACTCTGTCATCTGTGTCTTTATGAACCTTGATATGTGCACTGATGCACAGTCATGTTGGAACAGGAAGGGGCCAGCTCCAAACTGTTCCCACAAAGTTGGAAATGTTCAAAATATTAGCCCCTGAGCTTCAGTGAAAGAAACTCGGTATGCTTCAGCATACCAAGACATTTTGGACATTCAGACAGTTTGTGGATAACCCCTGCACCAGTGCACAAAGCAAGGGCCATAAAGAGATGGATGAGAGAGTTTGGGGTGGATGAACTTGACTGGCCTGCACAGTGTCCTGCCCTCAATCTGTTAAAACACATTTGGGTTGATTTCAAGTGGACAGTGAGTCAGGCATTCTCGTCTAACATCAGTGTGTGACCTCACAAATATGCTCCTGGAAGAATGGGCGAAAATTCCCATAAACTCACTCCTATACCTTGTTGAAAGGCTTTCCACAAGAGTTGAAGCTGTTATAGCAGCAAAGGGTAGCGTCAACATGATAAACAATATGGATTTAGAACGGGATTAAAATCATGTGAGTCGAGGCAGATGAGCAAAAACTTTGGGATATATATAAAGTTTGGGATAAAAAAAAAATATATATATATACACAACAGAATGATAGCTGCAGCAAGACACCTCCCGTTCTAGCACTTATATCGGGGCTTATTGGTGTAAACTTTAACTGGGAAAAATATCATGAAATGACACTTTTAGATTTATTGAATTTTTCACCAGGGAAAATGTTGTTCTTGTACTGTTTTGTACTGAAAAACAATTAAATGCATTTTTCCAGAGTTTACAGTATTCACATCTGTCTATTATTTGATTCACTTGTGGACTAAAATTCAAAATAAAATAAATAATAATAAATAATAAAATCAAGAAAAACTGTTTTGGGGATAAATAGTTTTATATGATTAAAATGTGATTAATTAAGATTAATTACAAAGCCTCTAATTAATTAAAAAAATAAATTGAACGTTCAAAATCCCGGTCCCCGCCTGTGTGGCGTTTGCATGTTCTCCCCGTGCCTGTGTGGGTTTTCTCCGGGCACTCCGGTTTCCTCCCACATCCCAAAAACATGCGTGGTAGGTTTGATTGAAGACTCTAAGTTGCCCGCAGGTCTGAATGTGAGTGCGAATGGTTGTTTGTTTCTATGTGCCCTGCGATTGGCTGGCAACCGGTTCAGGGTGTACCCCGCCTCCTGGCCGAAGATTGCTGGAATAGTCTCCAGCTAAGACAATGGATGGGTGAATAATATATATATAGATATAGATATATGATCTGGAAAAAAAAATTAAGAGATCACTGGAAAGTTTCAGTTTTTTAAATTTGTCATCTTTGATTAAAATGAACAATTTGTTTCAGTCCATAAACTTACTGAAAACATAACTCTCAAATTCCAAATACAAATTTTGTCATTTAGATCATTTATTTGCAGAAAATGAAGAAATTATTAAAATACCATAAAAGGTCAAATTGTTATTTTCCAGAGCTGAATATTGTATATATGTGTTCAACTGTTACTAGTCCAAGTTACCTGGAGATGCTAACCATTTGGATGTTTCCACAACTACTTTGCGAGGGTGATGCCTACCTTTTTTCATCGAGCTGGCACACTTCCACACTGGCATCTCGCTGTCTGGAGATTTCCCAGCACCTTGTCAGTTTTTGACCTTGGAGCCATTAACGTCTTGTTTTGGCTCTTTGTAAAATCGTGACAGACTTACATCTTCACAACTGAACAATAACACCACCGAAATGGATGAATGGAAGTGGTCTAACTGTGCTATCTCAGAAGTGATCCCTTGTGAAGAAGATAAACACTCAGAACTATTACATGAAAAACAAAACAGAACTCTTGCACAAAATTGATTAAAACAAGACTTTTAAAACGCATGGTCAGGTATACACCTTCACATGACCATGTTTGAATTTTCAAAAGTTGAATTAATACACCCAGACCATTTACAGTTTTTCCCAATTGCGAAAAAACATTTCTTGAAACCGCCACCCATTTCCTCAAAACCTTAAACACAAATCCCAAAATTCTCAAAAGCCTCCAAAACTAAACTATTGCCTCAAAATCGACCCCGGATCAATCAAAACGAAAAACATCACTGAACAGTCATTACACTCTACATAGTAAAAAGGAAAAGCCTATGATCAGATCACAAAGGTGTAGAAATTATCTTTATTGTTTACAATGGTGATGCATTTTGCAAAACAAAACGAAATCCTGTTTAGCACTTGTAGTGAAAAAATGAAAATGTGAAAAAGTACACGTATTTTTAAAAATGGATGTAACGAAACACTTTTTTTTGTGTACAGCACTGCATAGAGTCATACTGTAAACATTTACTGTGCGTACCTAATGAAAAAAAAGCAATTAGCTGTTGACGTTTGTGAATCTTCGGACTATGGTGGACACAATGAAACTGCTTAGGTCAAACTGCACTCGCTTTCCTCTGTCAAACCGTGGAAAAGCACATGAGCTACGAAGGTTGCCTGTATTTCATCTGAAATACAGTAAATGTTCTTTGTCTTATACCTCATGTCTCTCATCCTCCTCCTCTACCAATTCTTTCGCTCACATTTGGCCACTGTCTCTCTGGCTTTAACCATCGTGAAACTTCGAAAACCGTTGCTCACTGAAATGGCTTATGTTGGTTTTTAGGCACAAGTGTGATCAATTTTGAGTTGCAGCGTTTGTTTTGAAACACTTTTGCTACCTGGGCTTACTTTTATGCTGCACAAGTGCATCAGAGTCGACATGTGTTTTAGTGGGTGAAAATATGTTCGTATGTTGTGTCTAACAAGATGAAAAGTGCTTAAGATTCTACCAAAACTGTGAACAAATCAATCAGTGGGTTCAGGGCACTGAGCATTTGGTTCAGACAATAGGGTTTTGTGTTTTAGCAATTGAGAAATACTGTCATTGGAAACCAAATTCCTCTTTCACATATTCTGTACACTTCATCGGTGGAAAAACACCTTTGTTGACGACTGTAACAGGATGCTAGGCGGGGGTCATGTATGGAATGCCCATGAAATAAATTCATGCTACTTCAGTTTAAAGACGCATGTGGAGATCCATTCATTTTTCTTTTTTATTCTGCTTATACTGTGCAGGGTCCCAGCTGACTTCGGACAAAAGGCAAACACTCCAGGAGCATTTGGCAATTGTGTTTTTATATGCCTATCTCATTTGTGCAAAAATTTAAAAAGGGAACAAACTACCAGCATGTCAGCAATCCCGTTCATTTGCGCATGTAATCAATGAGTCCATTGTGTAAGAAGACTAAAATGGATTGTAACACGACAACATAATGGCCAACAGTTGGTTGGTCCTTGACCTAATGTACTGCATGGTATCCAAATAAATTAAATCCACAATGCTTGCCAAATGATTATGAAAATTGTTGACATTTGGACTGAGCTCATGGACAGGAGGTGCGTTAGCTGATTTTGGCACAAAAACGTGTATCAACTTTGTCCCACTGGTAATGTTATTATGTTCGGAGAGTTGACTCTCAGTGTTTCAACTTATTGAGATTCGAACACCACATTTTCTCTGTGTAAAAATATTTGTTTTTGCGTAGGTACCGCTTTAAATTAGGGTGTACAGGTTTAAATATTCACACATTGTTATTAATTACTTTGGCAATCCTTTCCTTTCGACTTGCGAAACAGTATGAATCATTAGATAAGCCCACAATTGGGCTTATCGAAAATCTTAAAATACTCTTCTCATTTACCCTTTTTGCTCTTGCCTCATGAATAATATGAATTACATAAATGGTAGTAGCTCAAGGAGGCAGCAGAATTAAAGAGTTGGAGACAACTGTAACGTCTTACAGTCACTTCAATGACCAGAATTGTGAGGTAAACAATTGACATTAAACTGTTATTTACAACAGTTTTTTTTAAAAAATAATTTACAACTAATTTATAAACTACTTATAGGGCTAACCTTATTGTGAAGTGGTTGTCTCACTCATAAAGCCACATGAGGTAAATAATACGTAGCTAAAATAAGGTGCAAACGACAACTACAGTGAAATGAATACTTGTCGGGCAGTGTAAACAATTATTAGGTTATTATCTTGAGCATGTATCATTGTGTCAAATGATTTTTTTTTTAATTAACATCTTTAAGCACAATGTTACAGTTATTTTTGTCACTTTCTTGTGTCATTTCCAGCCAGTTGATATCCATTCACCAATTCACATTAACAGTCAATTTATCATGGGTATGAATTCAATTGCTTTATATTTTTTTGGGGCAGATTCACATGTGGCATATTACTGCTGATTTGATGCATGATGTAGTTTATTTGAAGCTTAAGGCTCAGGCACAAGAAGAATTTTCCGGGCGTATCACAAAAGCTATACAATGTTGAACAATAGCTTTAGCAACAATTAGTCACGGCCAGGCAGAAAGTATGTAATCCAGTTATAGTGGCTGTCACAACACACCGCTCCCAAACTTCCTGGACGGATATTTAATCTGTTTAAAGGATTTTTTTTATGTGACGTTACTTCATTTGTGCAGTTTTGTACCAGCTGTGTTTAAGGTGTAATGACTAATTTTATAAAGTGGAGATTGCGTAAGATACTACGAGGGTCAATCAAAAAGTAATTAGCCCAATTGAATTTAACCTACTAATAATTAAAAGATTTTTGATTCCGAAATGTACACAATTTGTTGTTTAAATACTTGTTTGAAGATTTATTTAAAATAAAAGTTTTGTTTAAGCAGGGCCTCTTCCTGTCAGCCATTTTAGAAATGTTGTCATTGTTGGATGCCCGTCAGAAGAACTGTGGTTGAAGTTCTTGCTTTGGAAGGGGACCCACCACTAAGTATTTTCAAAAGGTTGCAAAATATGTAAGGGGAAGCCGCAATGGGCTACAGCACAGCCCAAAAGTGGGTGTCCAGGGTCAAAGCCGAAGGACAAGAGCCTGCTTTGAGTGACCTCCGTGACCCGATCTGGCACCATCGTATTGTGACCTTTTGGACTTTTAAAAAAAGAGTTAGGGGACTGCACTTCTCTGATGACAAACAACTTGAGCAAGCTGTAAAAACTGCTTAAAAGGGGAGCCTAATCCAGTTTACAAGGCTGGCAGACATGGCCCTGTTCCTCGATGGACAGGCGTCGTTGAGAAAAAGGGAGATTACCTGTATATTAAAAAGTAGTGATGAAATCCCCACGTTTTGGGCTTTATTTCTAATCGTATATTGTCTTTCTATTGCAATAAAGAAAGCTAGAGGAAAATCGGGCTCATTACCTTTCGAGTACCCTTGGTATTTTGCTCGTCCAAATCGCAACAGTTGGATTTTTGCATGCTGATGTGATTCACAGCAGCGGTGGCCAGACTGAACTCTTTTCGGCCGTGATCCCCGCATCACGGGGTTAATGGCTTTGCGTCCCGGTGAGGCGAGGGAGGAGCGCCGCAGGTTTTGCAGCGCTTTCTGTGACGGAACATTTGAATGCAGCGTCTGTTGTTGGAGGTGGGGAGGTGCCTGCCACTTTCCCAGCAGCCCTTGGGCCGCTGACAGGGAGATGGATGATATCTGCAGCCTAGCCGCATTGCCTCCCTCGTTGCACATATGCACACACACACACACATAGGCACGCGCGCGCACACACACACACACACACACACACACACACACACACAAAATATGAGTTCTTGTCTTATACAGCTCATAGTGCCTTCGGCAACAAAGCCAATATATTACATATCAAGGGGAATGAAAGCCTCGCTAGTGAAAACAATGGGATTGTTTTGAGAGGAAATTGGAGGATTCCTGCCTTGTTTGTTGGTTTACATTACATTACATTCACATTAGACATGTACACAAAGAAACTGAAAAAAAGCATTATCTTTTGAGATCAGTTTATTTACAGTACAACTCACATACTGTACACATCTGCAAGAAGAAATACATGCGATTGTTTTGGAAAATCCATACCTGTACTACAACCTGACTCAGCAAAGTAATGATTACAAATACAACTATTTATTCTTACACATTCTTTCACTAAGCGTATCTACCTTTAAGGAGCTAGATTTAACACAGATTTGCCACAACATTTGAACAATCTAATGAGACCAAATGAAAGCGCTATATAAATGTATTTTGATTCACATTGTTAAATAAAATGGAACTATATGATTACCATTGGTGGTGTAGAACAACACTGTCATACTGCGAGGGGTGTCTAATTTGGGCGTTAGCTATTTAGCATGAAAGAGTCAGCATATTATCCTCTCAGTATGCAAACTTAGAACTATACTAAGAAAGATTTATTCATTTGTACAACTGCAAAGCAGCACAGGCACAACGGAATTTTGTTTGTGCTTCTCCCTTTGGGGGAAAAAAAAAAAAAAAAAAAAAAAGCACAAATAAATTGGTTCCAGAAATTCAGCAAACATCAATAGTAAAATATAAAAGAAAAATGTAATTATGTACAGGTTGCAATTAACCAGCATTGAATGACAGTAGCAGTTTAGCAAAAAAGCATTCTTCATTTTATTATTATTATTTATTTATACACCTTTCTGTGAGTGAATCGAGAAATACAACAACAATAATAAACATTAAGTTAATATCTCAATCAAAACTAAATATTATTGTCTTTCTCAGGGAAGATATTTTTCTTGTCTTGTATTGGCTATCAAGTACACTGCAGAAACTCAAACTCTTCTTTCGAGTCAAAACTAATCTGATTATACTTCAAATAAGATTCACCAGCGAAAAACTAACTTGTTTTTAGACAGTTTTCACTTGTTTGGAGCTATTTTTTTATTGGAAATAATCCGAAGAAAAAAGTCAGGTTTCTTTTATTATTAAAATGACCAATTGCTCTATGAAGTTGAAATGAAGTTTTGCTTGCAACAAGAGAAAATTGCTTTAAAACAAGTTCCTTTTTAGGTGAGGAGACTGATACTAAATGGAATCAGATTAGTTTAGATTAGTTGAAATAAGACATATATTCTCGGTAAGATTTTGAGTTTCTGCAGTGTAGACAGATCCAGTGGTCACAGTACGGCCTCCAGTCAATGTACATTGGACAGTGATGCAGACAGGTATACAGTACAGTAGTGTACACTGTATGTTCAGGAAAATGTATCCATGCTTTTCCTCTTCTCCCCTCAATTCTATCACACCCCTGTCTCGCTGTCATTGTCCTTACCTGCTATCCTGCTCTCTATTGCACTATGGATGTTTCTGCAGCTAGGCCCCCATTGCCTTAGCAACAACCACTGCATACTGATGTGGAGCTTGGGGGTTTGCGGCGCGGGTGGGTGATGGTGGACTGTCTCCTTTGCTTCACTTCAAACCTGCCCACTTTTTCTTGCATCTTCCTCATCCTCATTCTGGAAGAATGGAAAGAAAGAAAGCCTGTGACACACATCACACAGAGGAGAGGGGAGACATTTCCAGCGGATGGTGCTGTAGGGGTTAAGGCTGGGGAAAAACGGGGTGTCGAAGGGAACATCTATCACTGTTTTGAGTGGTTGCTGTGGGACACAGCAGGGTAGAAGGTCATCTGGTCTGTTCATGTACACAGTGGGCACCTGACCAGCTTCCAAATGATTCTGGCCTAATTATTTCATGCAGACTTACAGCAGTCTGACTTTTAGTCACTTATCTATAGCCGAGTACACAAGAAAATCCAGAGGATCCTACACCCAATGCTGCCAGCCATGGAGACTCATGTCTTACCTGGAGACCACAAAGATGGAAAGACAAGCTCCTCTTCTCCTGGACGAGAAGCAGAATGAAAAAAAATCAGTAAAAAAAAAAAAGAGCATCAAATATAGAAGAGGATATACTTTCACAACAAAAGTGGCCATCGCTACAGACCAGAGCTACTCCAAAGAACAACATGAATTTGGATCAGCAACTTCATAGATACACACCTCCTAGATACGCCTAAATGTTATTCAAGAGTCACGCATTGTCGTTGACAAATTAAGATTAAAATAAATAAATAGTTTAAAATAATAATAATAATAATAATGGATCTGCATTAACATTTTGTGGGTTTTTCCGCGGTCTGTGCCGCAAAAAGGCTTAGAAGGTACTGCGTAAAATCGAACATAAAATGGTTGAGCGCAGTAGATTTGGGAAGACAATCCATAGGAGCAGACCCAGATAAAACATTGTGTTCCTCATTAGAATGTATTGTGCAGGTACAGCATGTAAAGTTATGTTTTAAGGTAAACAGAAGGCGACAGTGATGACTGTGAAAAGACCCACTGTACTGTCATTTGTGTTAGTTGTATTCTAATGAATCTATTTCTAGCTCCTGAAAAACGTCTTGTCCAAATATGACAGAAAATCCTATTTTCATAGTCCATTTTTCAGAATATGTGCCATGAACTGTTTTTTCTTTTGTTTGTTTGTTTGTTTGTTTTTTAATTATTGTGCAATATCGGGTTGTGAGCTACAGCTGATCAAGACTACAAATGTTATGATTTTATTGCAACCACTTATGAAAAAAACTATTCGCCAAGAGGTTCTCTGCATGCTTGATTACAACGGCTTACAAAAACAATATTTTTCTAAGTTGTCTGTTTTCTAAACTGATTTAAGACAATTTTGCTTTGCTGAATCTGAGAATGACATCGTTTTTTCTTGTTCAGGTCAGATTTTTATGTTTTTCAAGTTGTTTTTTTTAAACAGTTTACACATCAAATGTGAGAAACTTTGCTTTATGTAAATTAATCAGTCCACACTGATAAAAGTAAGTAGCTGTAAATTGAATGTTACGTCGTGATTGTTCAAAATTCAGGGCATGAACCTTTATTTGAAGCTTTAAAGCGAAAATACCTGTACATGTAAACAAAAATGTGGCCATACTTCAAAACGTGGGCCTGTCACAATAGGAATTTCATGGTCATGACCTCTTCCAGCTTATTTTCTATACACCAGTGGTCCACAACCATAGGGGCCCCGGACCGGTACCGGGACAGATGGATAACTGGATTATTTTATTTTATTTTTCAGTTTTTGATTAGCTTCTGCTCAGGAAAGTCCACCCTCCGTCGACGAATTTTTGCCGGTCCGCGAAAAATATGTCCTTACATGTACATGACCGAAAAAAGATTTGGGGGCCTGTGCTATACAATACTAATTAGAGGAATTAAATTTGAACATGTACATTGACTAGGAATCTAGCGATCTGTATTAAATGTACAACATTACAGCTGTCTGGTGGCAGAGGGGTTAAAAGATTTTGCCCGTTGCAACCATGCCAAGCCAGATATACGTTACATTCAGGTCTTAATCACAGGACAGCCAACCTGGAAGATAGAGGACAATTATCCCAGCTCGTTACAGTTCAATAAGTCCATCAAGCCGCGAGCCAGATACCACGTTTCCCTGGCAACGCCTCTCAGGTAAATCACAGATCGCGGTGGTGAAAGAAAGGGAGCGAATATGAGATGAGGGAGGCACCAGGGCCTAAAAAAATCTGCCTTGAGAGCATCCGAGCCGAGACCAGTGGTCTTCTTCACTTAAGCTTTGTCACTTGCCTGTCAATCACATCTTTATTGTCCTCAAATCTTAGTGCATCTCTCAACTCTTCTTTCGGTCGACAACCTCACTTTCCACAGCACTTACTGTAATCTAAGAACACTAACTAAGTTCATCGTTTATCCCATCGCCCTGAGGAAAAAGGAGAAACTTTGCCCCGGATGCACTCGCCAATACAATTACGGGTGGCACTACGATGCCTAATCTTTATTGGATTGCAAACAAAATTGAATTGGCTTGAGTGTGGCACTTAAAAGGCGGAGCTCGGAATGAAACGCGTGTCTCCATGTTGTCGCACAGGTGCATGTGTGTGACGTTATCATCAGCGTGTGTGTGTGTGTGTGTATTCAGGTGACTGTCTGGCCTCCTGCCGCAGTGTCTGGAAATTCAGACACTCCCCCCCCCCAAAACCGCCCCCTCTTCTTGTTCGATGCTGCACTGCTATCAAGCATACCTGACAACACCCCCCTCCTCCTCCTCCTTCTTCTTCTTCTTCTTCTTCTTCCTCCTCCTCCTCCTCCTTCCTCCATCCTGCTGTGATAAGAGAGTCACTAAACACGAGCGGCTTCACCAAACAACACAACCTGACAATCGATGCAAAAATAGGAGAAAAGCAAAAAAAAAAAAAAGATAATTCTTCTCATTCAGAGTTACTTATCTCATTACATCTGTCAGCACTAATTCCTAACGAAGCGGATAAAACATTAATCTGGCCTTATTACTTTTGACAGGGACCAATGTGGCAATGCATTATGGTGACATGGCCACCTCGGAACAATGCAGCCTAATCTCCAGCACATACTCGGGTCCATCAACTGTAGCCTTTGGTTTATCTACACCTATTCAAGGGCTGGAATAAATCTTTATGTTTTTTATTTTTTTATTTCTCAGTTCAAACTTTCTCTGATTGTATTCAAAACAAAGAATGTTTGAGAATTTTTAATAAAATTGCATTATTATGATTATTATTATTCAGTAATACATTAAAGAATAAATACTAACTATAATTAGATTAATAACTTAACCTGAATCATCTGTAGATCTGCTATGACTCCATATTTTTTACATTGAATTTTAAGATGTCCTGAATTTAATATTTTGCCACAACGACGCCACCCTTTTGTGACATAGTATATACACTACCTGCTGTTGATTTACTGAAACAAAAATATTATCTTTTTGTATTATTATTATTGGACATTTCCTCAATTTCAACACACAGGAAAAGAAAACAAAGCTCCTAACAATGGCAACATTATTATATGTTTATTAAACATACTCAAAAAGTCAAAGATGCAAACGCAAATTATTTAACCTTTTGAGCTTTCACATTTCTTTTTTTTCCCACCCATGATATGTTGCTTTCATGTGACAAAAGAAGTAAATGTAACATTTGCTTGTTGAGAACTAGTTTGACTTTCAACTAAATCGTAATCCCCAGTGCGTCACATTTGCAAAGTAGCTGGGGGCAGATTTTTACAGGGTGATATTTATTGAATACTTGGCAGATTTCCCCAAGCTTACGGCTTTGTTATTGTTGGGGGAGCTGCTGATGATTTCATCAGAGGGCTGGGTGCTGCCAGACTTGACTGCATGTCAGACAGACCCTAATAAAACTGTCTGGCTGTTTTGTGGGCACCAACTTTGCTCTGGCTGCGGCGCATCTGACTGCTCAGCACTTGTCGCACTGTGCCTGGCTGTTTGGTATTCATCGGGCATGGTGTCCCTTCAGCTGTTGCTGGGGGCTCTGTAGCACACACACTGCCTGATCATTTGGCATCGGCGATGCTCACTATGAAACCAAATGGGAGGCGCGGACGAAGAAAAAAAAAACTGAATTCGAGGGCACAAGACTGGAGACAAAGAGATGGAGAGAAGGGTATTAAAGATTGAATTGAAAAAAATCTTTGGTGCTGCATTTCTAACGTGGTTTAGGAATAAAAAAGCAGTCAGCCCGAGGAGCCGGCAAACCAGGTCAAGGTGTAAATGACGTATTACATCACACCTTTGAACAGCGGTGATGTTTTTTTTTTCTATGACACCTAATTTACTATAAGGACATGCCTATAGTCATGTTCATTCGAGGCCAATTCAGTGTTTTCATTTGCCAACCTCATCTTCTAACCAGGCCTTCCTGATCACGTCATATCATAGCTCCAGTTTAAATGTGGATGTACACAGATTACTATCGTGGCAATGAAAAATCCTCGCATGAATTATCAAATTAAAAGAGCAAAGGGATTCTAGCTTTGCTTCATATTTTGTCTGTACTCTGCAGTATAATGACCCGAAATACCTGAATGGCATCTGTAACAAATGTATTCAGTTCTTTATACCATTTATGTATTCAATTGTCACTCGCTGTTAAAATTATACCTGGGTAATTTGTATGATACAAAAACCCTTTACATAGAAATAAAATCTATATTGAAGCAACACTGTGTTGTTTTTATCAATTAGGAAATGTAGAAATTCTTTCCATAAAATAACGCAGTGCAACCTATGTCTGCCCTCAATATATCAACTTCTCCCTATTCCACTGCTAAGGGAAAACCCACTGTTTTATTATGGTGAAAAAACAAGCAGCAGATGGCTCCTGTAGTGCCAGAATGAAGGTGGAGGGACCACATGAGAGGAGTTGCCTTAGTCCAGATCACAGCCGTTGGCTGTGTCTCAGCATTGCTATGCTGTGGTGTCAGGGGTTTATCAGCATGAGTCTGGGGTGTGGTGCTGTCTTTCCATTCCTAATCTTCATTACGTGTTGTTTGCATGACAGTGTTGAAAAATATCGCCCACAATGTGCATGCTCTAGATAGCGCTGGATTTTTCCAGTAATAGAACACAACGCCGACCTACCAGAGATGCACATCAGACATTGTGACAGTAGACATCATGCTAACATTGGTCTCCTTTTCTTGTATAAAATCATTTCTTTGTCTATTTTACCACCACCTGAAAGTCGATTGTGCCCTCCGCCCGCGTCCCAAGAGCCTAACCCGTGATTTTTTATCAGGAGAGCTCACAAGTTAGGGTCTCAGGGAGCAGGTGAAGTACGACAGCGTCTACCGAGGAGCTGCAGTCTGCTGCAAGACACCAGTGTTTTTTTTCGATTTATCTTCATACGCTTTCCTAAAGGGAGCCCATTACTGCCTAATGCATCTGCAAGTAAAATCAAAATATTTGCCTTCCGGAGATGGGGGGGGGGAAATAAAAAATATATCATCTTTCATCCACGCTGAATAACTTTGTCCTGGGGACATTCGAAATGACAGACACACAATTGTTTCTGCATGCAAATGATAACAAAAGACAAGACAGCATCAACAACAAAGAAAGACACGTCGCAGAAAGATTTGTCGCAGACGACATGACGCCGAAATGATTTTTCGAACTGCACTAAGACCGAGGCTCAGACAAACACAGAAGCCTACTCTGCGCTCACTAGGCTTTGTGTTTGAAAAAGGAAAAGCCCTGCAGCCGAGCAGCCTTTATATCCTCGAGCATCGGCTGATCATCAGTCTACATTTCTCTCCACTCGGACCGCAGGACCTGACCCGTCTGACAAACTGTTTCCTCACCTTGACTGATAGATGCAGAGCCACTTAGCAGCCTCGCAACGCTGGAGTGAAAACCCCTGAAACTGTTCCATGCATCATTTTATTTATTTTTTTAAATAACATGTTTCTGGCTCCGAGCTGAAGCTGCTTTATATTACATAAAAAAAAATCAAAAAAAATCAAAAGGTAACGAAACATCCCGAAAACATGAAAGGTTGGCAAGCAAACTCAGACACTTGGTTCAGACCCTACCACTTCACCAGCAAACTGCAGAAAGCGTGGCACACAATCAGTTGGCATGAGTCAGCATCTAAACAGCCACTAGAAAAGAAAAAAAACATACAGTGCAGGTATAACCTATCAACCCGTACATGGCAAATTGCAGTAAATATTAACAGAGAAATAATGGAGACATAATATCATGTACCCAAACATGTCTGATAGCCCCCCTCTGCCTCCCCATCCCAAGCAGAATTTCTCCCGCCACCTGCCACTAACTGCCTAGCTCCTCCCCCTCAGAGAACAAAAAAAAAAAAAAAAAAAAATCAAATAGATGTCTGACTGTCTCCTTCTCTCTGGGGAAGGCCATGCAAAGTGCAGGCTTCCGGAAATGAATGCTCTGCACCTACAACATGTTGCCTTACACGCTCATTCTTCTACCTGCCACCGACTTCGCCTTTTGCGATCCTCCTTTGAGCTGTGGATGAGGAAGTACAGAGACAAAAAGGGATGCAGCAGTGGAAGAAGGTACCGAGGATAGAAAGACAGAATTAGATGGTGGCTGGGATGGGGGGGGGGTGAAGCTGAGGTGTCTGTGGGAAGTGGCTGCTAGATGCAGGTCAGTGAGGTGGGAACTCCCCTCCCCTCCCTCTGCAGCATCACTCCATCGCAGTTGTTGCATTGTCAGCTCCATCTCAGCGCCTTCACCAACACCACTACCACCGCTCCGCCTCCCTGCTCCAGACACTGGGGCAGCAGACATGTCATGACACTCATATGCACTCCGCCCCACTTTCACATTTCCACTCCTCCCTACTTCTCTGAGCATCCGACACGACAAGCTCCCGTCACAGATTAAAAAAAAAAAAAAAAAAAGCCAAAAACATTTGCTTCCTCCAGCTGCTCCCGCCTGCCGCCGCATCCCCCAACTGCCCTCCCCCCCATTTGACCTCCGCTCCCCAATCCCTAACTCTCCGGCATCCACTGCCCTCCGCCTCCTGCCCCCCTCCCATTATTACACCAGGTCTGTACCTGTCAGCTTGTCTCTGCTGTCTGTTACTCCCTGTCTGCAGCTGCTTGCCCAAAGTGAGCTACTGCAGCAGGAGTCTGCAGCGACAGCCCTTGCTCTTTCGCTCCCTCCCTCTCTCTCTTTACACACAAACACGCACACCCTCCATCCAGCCTTTGCTGGTGAACACGTTCCACCCTTTGCTGATCAATTTCTTCTCTTTTTCAGCCGTGCTCAGACAAACACATACTGCAGCAAAACTGTCTGCCCGTAGAAGAGGGGTTGCTCACTTAGTGATTGCGTGATCTCGTTATCTGTCACACACAAACATTAATCCCGGGATATTTCATAAAATCAAGCGCAAATTGTGCACAGACAGACAAAAGTTGCATCTCGTGCTCTAGCAAGAGCAGACACTAGCGCACAAAGACTCCCGAAGCAGTTAGAGACAGCCACGCTTTTGCGGAGCAAACACACACAAGTCATTTTTGGATGTTTAAGGAGATATGAATTTATATATATACAAATATACCATATACTAAAATATACAATTTAATGTATTTTATGTTGGATATAAATAAAAATGTTCACGTTTACATTTTAAATGACATCTGCCCACGACAGCTTGTCCAAGTCTCAGACTTTAATTGCTTTCAATACCCTTGATAGATTTGGGCTATGACCCTCTGTGACATAGAGGGGGCAGGGAGTGAGATCTGCAAATGTTATCATTGATTGATTATGACCTTTAATAAGCATGAAAAACAACAGTGCCTTCATGCTGCTGCGTTTCGTTTATCGTCAAATTGGAAGATGGCTGACCAAGTGTAGCTCTCTTCCTGTATTAACTACAGGAAAAGGGCAGGCCAAGTGAGGAAGACGTGTACAAGTAAATCCCGCAGCCAATGTCAAAACTGTGGCCAGGTTGAAGTCTATGGGGGGGATGGTTTGCCTTCGCAGATTGGCTTGGTGATAGCAGCGGTGGCGCAGAGAGGGAGGGGGTTGGGAATTGCTCTATATCGAGGCGGGGGCCAGCCGGCGACCGTATAGGTGATCAATCAGCTCCATTACAGCAGTGACACTGCAGTCTGGAGCTTGGCTGCGTCCCGCCCATCACCCCTCTGAGTACACACACACACACACACATACACGCACACGCACGGAAACATTAGCTGCTTCGTTTCTAGTCTAGACTGGAAATAGAACCAATTTGAGTGGTGAAAATGGTCCACTACAAGAGCCAATACCGTGCGGTGACAGATAAGCAATCCAGTTGCTGTTTCACACACACACACGAGACATTTTTAGATCTGTTTGAACTGCACTGAGACGGAGTATTTCAAAGCATCCAAAAATAGGACAGCCTGTTTTGTCATTCTTGAACCTACAATGAACCCAAATACATTACACAAGCAGACTTGCACTGTTTTTGCTTAACGATAAGTGTGAATAAATATTGTATGTCCACCAGCATACCATATGTACCATCAGATAGTATTGTCCTTTATGAGTCAATGCAAGTGACGGAGAATGGAAATGGAGAGGCAAAAGTAGGAGGGATGAAGGAGGTGAGCAGAGGATGATGGTGGAAGGTGCAAGGTGGAGGGGGGAAGGGAGTAGGAGACGGGGAATATGTGTTGAACAGCGCCTTTCCAGCCAGTCAGTCCACCAGCGGGACATTAATGACGATCATGTCTTGTCACACGAGCTGTCGGGCCAGTCAGCAGATCCTGCCCTTGTCCCTGCCCTTCTCCAATCAATGCCATTGATTTGTCCCAGGGGTCAAGGGGCAAGAGCGTATCAATAGGAGAAGAGTGGCTGATGCAGCATTCAGAGAGGGGCTGACTCCAGACAGATCGATGACACCACCGTCTGCCATCGGTGTGTTATGTTTATTCATTTGCCATTTACGCGACCGCATTGAGAGAATACGTTTCTTTGGGAAGAAGAGCTTGAACAGTGGTACGGCTGATATCGTTTATTTTTTTTTATTATTATGTAATGATTTTAATCAAGGAGTTTACATAATGTAGCAGTGTGGCTAATGATCCCAGTTTTCTTGTGTCAGGCAATTTGTTACTAAGGTTTCTGCTCGTCTGTGACGTCAAGAACATTGAACCAATGACTATGAGAAGAGCGTCTTAAAGACACAAAGAGCAATCCTCTAAAAAAAAAAAAAAAAAACGAAACAGGCATCCAACTCAAAACCTGCAGGGCAGATCAACAGAATTTGATGTGGCTCGTAATTTTTCCTTGACTTCTGTTTGAAGCTACTTGTGCGTGGAGTGTATTTATTCCATTTTAATTTTGTTGATCGTGTGGTGTTGATCGTCTGGTGTAATATCGTTGCCTAATGGACAAATAGGTACGTGGAATGTAGGCTTGTTCTTCCGTTAAAGGACCTTTGTAATACTGTGAATATTGGCACTTATTCCACAGTTCTGGACTCACAAATTATGTCCAAAAAAAAAAAGACTCACTCGTAATTGTAGGCTTCTTTTCTGGTAAAATGATAGATTTTCAGCCAGATATTGAAAGTCTGAATGGTTGTTTTCCTTTCTACAATAACGAGGGAAAATAGTGACAGTGAAACATTTTAATAGGCTTGTTTTTTTAAAATCCATTCTTTAAATGCCTCCTTGAGGAAAGAAGACAGTCACATCATCAAGTGCTTGCATATTAATTTCTGGTTTTGTATTGCTCACATCACAAATGCCTTTAAGACATTTGAAAAGAGTTCTAAAGGATGACATGGGTATTTCTGTAGGGTGCACGGTGGCATTGTGTGACAAGTGGCAGTGATTGAATTATTTATTTCGAACGTGAAAAAAATATATTTTAACAGAAAACAATAATTTACCTTATTCCTGTATTTTATCAGGCTTGAACATTTTATAAAATAGTTTTGGATGATGACATTAAACAAGTGTTTGATTTTGTGATATATTACAGTCTTTTTGTATGGTCTAGGGGCAGGGCTGATGGCTAACTTTTTTGGGCATGGGTGGCTGTCATAATGGCGGACACCTGACACGGATCTCCCAGCCAAAAGCTCAACATCGCTTGATGTCCCGAAACTGCAATCAATTGTCACCAAACTGTTTTTGGACATCTCTATTTATGCCCACTTACACCTCTGAAAATGTCAGAACAATCGACCTGATATTTGGAATTTTATGGACGATGAAGTGTTTTCCTCTCAGTAGAGAAAAGACTTAAGGATATGTGTCACTTGCCGCCATGTTTCTGTCATTTTAATCGATGACACCCTAATAAAGTAGATAACATTTTTAGGCAGATTGAATTAGCAATTGAACATAATTTTGGGTGCTAGCTCTTGTTCATGTGAGATAGCTATTGTCCATATGAGTGCAACAATAAATAAGCCTGCTCTAAAGTTTAAAATTGAAGGAAGATTGTTTTATTTGTATTTATTTATTTTTTGTCAGGGTTATAGCACACAATGACTGCATCTGTGCATAAAAAAAAATATATGGTCATTTCAATTTTTATTAAACGGATGTGTCAAATAACTGAAGAACCTTGAGGTTCTCAAAGGGGCAAGAAAAATGCCCACCTTGAACCAACCCTATCTAAGCCCATAATTTATTTGTTCAACCATCCTAGAAATGTAGGCCCAGCTGGAACCAATGACTTTTAGATGTGCTGCTTGGGCAGTTGGACAAGAGAGTGCTGACACGGCATGATTCTAAGCAGCGATGCTCTGCTCCTCACATCTGGAGGGAAAACTCTGGTTTAGAGGTGAGAAAGATGAGAGACTGACTTATTTTTCTAAGTTTGAGTGTCGTATAAAAGTCATATATTTTGTCTGGATGGTACCATACGGAAAAGTGAAAATAAGTTAAAACACAAAAGTAGAGCAAAATGTCCACTACAATGTCAGTTGTTTTTCATTTTAATGCGAAAAGACACTTTTCACACACTTGCATGACACTGCGTGTCGTCAAAGAGTCAGTAGTTTAAATAAATTTTTCCTTTCCTTTATTAAACACTGCATAGTATGCAAATAATATATAATTACCATTATTTTCTATTAGATCATTTGCTTCTAATTTTGAACAAATTAGAGGGCGACGGTGAACTATGTTTGACTTTGCAGTATGTTACTTCCAAATTCTTTATTTCAAACTGACTTACATGAAGTGTTTTTCTTCCTAAAAACTTAGTATTTCCTCAAATAATCACCTTTGTTTTAACAGACACAATGGGCCATATTTTCGCGAAAGGCGTAAATCGGCATGGCGGGCGGAGTAAATCTGTACGGGTATTGGTAAATTCACAGACGACCGCAAGGGGCGGCTTGTGGGCGTGAACACAGCCGACCTCGATCGTGTCCAATCGAAGTGGCTCTTCTCATTCCCTGTAAATGTGGCACACTTACAGTCTCGTATGGAGACATCTCTGTACAGAAGAGGACGATGTGTAGTCATAGCGATCTGTGCATGAGTGGAGCATTCTCACTGCTCTTGGCCGGTGTGGCAACAGACAATGTGAGCGGGTAACCTTATTAAATACAGAATGAGCTGGTGACACCAACTGGCGACTTAAATATGTCCTATTGTATCTATCCCCACAAGCAGCGAGTCTTGCACTTGCCCGAAAATCGGAATCTGCCAGCATTTCCACTCAGCCGCTGAAAATAGAGCTGTGTCTCAATTTGTTTCTCTGTGTGTCATCCACTCATGAGTCATGACAAATAAATCCCTCCACCTTCATTTCCCTGTCAGAAAACAGTAGTAATTGTAAGTACCGAGGGTTCACACGTGTGCAACTGTGTGAAGAGTTAAATGCAGAGTCCATTTGAACTTCCTTGCTAACAAAAGCAGCATCAACTACCGAGTGTGGAGTCTTCCGAGATGTTGTTATGAGTTCCCCGCATACTAATAAGTATGATCTTAAGTTACGTGGGGAAGGCATGTTTTCCAGCAGTTAGCATTGCAGTAGATTCTCATTTGCTATCCCGCATAACTGTTTGCTTCCATGGTCATGTTCCGCACATCTTATTTCTTCCGCCTATCTGCCTGTGATTGGCATTTCCTTGAAAGTCTCCATAATAATATTTTTTTTTTTAATCGCAATTTAACCCTAACCCTATCTGCTCAAGGGAAATTGAGACTCTGCTTTATATTTTTCAAAAAGTCCCTTTTTGTTTGACGCTCCAGTTTAACTTAATATACGCTGTAATTACTGGTAATATTGTTTAATATGATTTCAACAAAGACCTCCAATAGATGCTCCATTCATCTGAATTTGAAATAAATCCCGCAGGTCACTTTTTTAGGGAATTTTTTTTGGGTTTTTTTGTCCAAGGTAATGTTTGGTTTAATATTTATGAGTGACAATGTGGACAATGGGTTTGAATTTAGAAGGCAAAAGGAGCTCTCGGGTTGCTAGGGGATTACTAGGATCATTCCCTCATAGAAACCAGTTTGATGACAGCGGCTTTGTTGGTATTGCATAGCCGCAACAGGATCACCTGGCAGGTTAGTGTAACTCCAGATATACAGTACAAATCACTGCTGATCTAAAATTGCTGGTTTGAACATAAGACACCTGGGTCAGAGGTAAGGAGTTTGCCGTTGCTATACAGCTAACTTTTGTAACCGGCCTGCAAAGGTTTGTTCCGCAACTTTGGGATTTGCCTCAAATTCTAGGACTGAAGAAAAACTAACATTCTTTAATCCAATATACAAAGCTTTATGGATTTGCCAACATTCACAATAAAGCAGCATAAGAACAATATTACCTTCTTCAGTTCTAGAATCTTTAACAAGCTCAAGGTATAATCGCAGGGCATATATAAACAAACAACCATTCGCACTCACATTCACCCCATATCATTAAAGTAAAATACTAAAAATAAACAAATGTAAATTTCATCCAGCCATAATAGAGCAACAACCAATTCTGTTTTGCCTATTCAAGATGTATCAAGATGCACTGATAAGCCAATCCATTTGTCACCCTCTGGAACGTAATAAAATCAAATCAGCTTGTGAGGTTATAAGAGATTCCCACCCCTAAGGAAAAATGTTTGTTTTCCAGATGAAGGGCACTAATGTGGTTGGTACAGTATAATTAACCACAATGCATTCATTTCAAACATACTGGCGGCTGACCATGGCTAAAGGTCAACTGTAAAAAGAGAACACAAAGATGGTAGCAAGGGACTGAGCTTTGCATGGTGCAGTATAGCGAGATTGTGTTCATTCCGATGTCATTCGTGTGCTCCAAGGAAAGCTAGAAGGTTGTACAGTTAACTCCCAGGGTATAATTCGAAACCATACAACCTACTACCTCAACCCGGATGCACACATTTTCTTTAGAGATTTGTAAATTTGCCACTTGAAACTTAAATAATGCCATCGTAATACAAATGTGTGATGTGCATTGCTAGCCATTACATGTAGGCTGCTTCAGAATTTGAAAAAAAAAAAATGTAGCACTTGATCAATCTAGCATTAAAGCAAACAGAAAAGCATGGTTTAAAGACGATGTTCACACCACAATGACAAAGACCCACAGAGGCGAGCTTGTGCTGTCAGATTTGCCACAAGATCGGATCTACGGGTTTGCGCCACGTGGTTATATAGCCAAAGTATCAAAATAATTTCACAAAAAAGTACCAGCAAGAATGGACGAGCAACAGATTCATACAAAGTGACAACAACATTTTTTTGGGGTTATAGCCTTGTTTTAGGTCAATGGTGGTAATGATATTCATCATAAATATGATCATTGGTGAGACAATTGCGTAAACCTACCTGCCATGGACGTGCTCGTCAATTGAATGTTTTTCTGTCCAGGGTCATTTTCTAGTTCAAGTCCCTAAAAACAAGAACAAAAAGTTATTTTTACTACTCCGCAATGGTGTGTATTTGCTGCTTGTCACATTACAATTTCATTTTATTAATAACATGGGAAAGGAAGAAAAAAAAAGACCTAGAGTTGAAGAGGAAAAAAAAAAGATGAAAGGTAATCTTTGCTGCTAACTGATGTGTCTTTGGAAGCATATCATGCCAAAGCGTTTCCCACATATCCGTTTGTTCTAACAGCAATTAATCTACTATAGTGGATTTACAATCCCAACCAAGGCCACAGAACTGCTGGAGTTGTTTGCTTTCTGGCCGGCATGAATGTGAATGCGGTGAGAGGTTTTATTCAACTTAGCCAAAACCGCAGAGAGTAGAGAGCTGAGACAGAGAGAGATGCCAGTGTAATCAAGCATGCCACGGTCAGCTACCATTAACTGCGCCAGTGCCAGAGAGCCGTTCGCAATGGAATATTCCTACGGTTGCAGTGCGACAACACGAGAAAAGAGCAGAGAATGAAACGGCCACTCGGATGTCGACTGATTTATCGTCTGTATTTTTCAATACAAAAGAGCATCAGGAATTTAGAGACATTTTGCTCGCAGCCTTATTAAAGTGAGCTCCCATGCACGAAAATACAGGCTCAGCTCAGCGGGATGGTGTCCGCCATTTTCTTAGTAACATACCAAAACAGGAGCAGAAAAAATCTGCATGTAAACTTTTGCTATCATCGTAAACTCAGAATCTTCCCCCTCGACATGCCTCCCTTCCCTCCTGGCTCAATTATAAAAGCTTGGCAAGAGAAATCCCACGAGTTCCTACCAGAGAGTCATGCGCAGTATTCAGCTTACACTGTGAAGACATCCTTTGTCTGAATCAAAATATTAGCCCAAGTCTGCCCCCTCCCAAAAATCTGGCACTTTCTTGTTGAGGAGCCACGGCAACCCCTACATGGCACGCTGCCCGGTACCCTGAGGAGGGTTCGAGGTAGAGGCTAATGTGGTGTTGAGCAGGAATGCTTGATGCCTTCCAAAGTCAACTCTATAGGCCTGCTGGTTAAGATTTCAGCTTAAATGCCATGCTTTTTTTTTTTTTTCCCAACACAAAAGATGAAAGACTGGCATTGAACTTGTATTACACTGGGCTACCCCCAAAATTTTATTGTAAGTTGTCTGTTTTTTTCATTATACGAAAATGACATCAGTTTCTTGTGTTCAGGTCAGGTTTGTATGTCACGGTGTTAACTTAAAAATGTTGCTTCATGTAAATTGAATATTAGACGTTGATAAACGTAAGCACCTGTAAATTGAATGTTATGTCATCATTGTTAAAAATTCATGGCATGAACCTCTCTTTATTTAAACAAAAAAATGTGACCGTACATCAAAAACTTAACCTGATTGGGAAAAACCAAAATAGTCCTAAATCAGCTAAAAAATATTGAACAATAAATTTGTTGTTGACCACTGTTTTGCTTCTAAAGCACTACAAACATGAAATATATTATATATTATGCATTATAAAATTAATAACTTTGCATGCATGATGCATCTCCCATTGGTATGGAGCAGACAGTCATCCAGGTCAAAATAGTACCAGTAACCTAGTGAATCATTCATTCAAAATAAGACGTGCTAAGCAATGGCAACAATGATTGAGAAGAAGAGTCAATGACTTGGTAGTTATGAATCTGATCGGGTTCTAAGATGCATCGTGATGCGGATGTAAACAAATCCAAATTGATTCATACGTTGAATTCTTTTAATTTTGAATAATGTAATGCTGTCAGAACAAAAAAAAAAGTGAAAGTGCAGTGGGTCTCTGGAAAATCTGTGGAGCAGATATTGCTGTAGCACGAGTATGAAATGGGCCTTTTGTCACATCATACCATCTATGATAACGCTGGTTTTTGCCTTTACACAATGCAAAAATGTTGTGTGATATTGTCGCTCTTGCAAGTGACAAGTACATACAGACAAACATGTTTTGTTGTGCATGCCGACTAAACAAACAGTCAAGCCACATCATGATTGAACCCCGGTCCTCAGAACTGTGAGGCAGACGCTCTAACCAGTCGTCCACCGTGCCGCCACAGTATGTGCAATTAATTTTTATCATATATATGGGTAATGCTTGCACGGTGAATGACCACAGTTCAAATCTGGCGTCGCCTGTGTGGAGTTTGCATGTTCTTCCCGTGCCTGCGTGGGTTTTCTCCGGGTACTCCGGGTACATCCCAAAAAACATGCATGGTTGGTTAATTGAAGACTCTAAATTGCCCATAGGTGCGAATGGTTGTTTGTTTATAGGTGCCCTGCGATTGGCTGCCGACCTGTTCAGGGTGTACCCCGCCTCCCGCCCGAAGTTTGCTGGGATGGGCTCGAGCACGCCTGCGACCCAAGTGAGGATAAGCGACAATCAAATGCTCCTTTAAAAGTAGTAAGTTAGATGAAAAGACATCCATCCATCCATTTTCAACACCGCTTATCCTGGTTAGGGTCGCAGGGCGCTGGAGCCTATCGCAGCTGACTTCGGGCGAAAGGCGAACTGCACCCTGAACTGGTTGCCAGTCAGTCGCAGGGCACATATAGACACGGGCAACCATTCGCACTCACATTCGCACCATGGTAACTGAACCCACGCTGCCTGCACCGAAGTCAGGCGAGTGTACCACTACACCATCAGTGAGCCCATAAAAAGACATTTACAGGAAAAAAATATTCAAGAGGCATATTGCGCCCTCTGAATCGTGAGGTTGCTTGAGATTCCCACCGCTTTAACTTAGAAGGCTAAGAACCCTAGCTTCTTGGGTAAATAGTACCTGGTTTATGCGAATTGAATTCGCATCATTTACTTTTAAAGCCCTTTCACGCCGCACCTGCTCAGTGCGAAAGGTCCGCGCGGCAGCGTGCAAAGGACAATAGCAACCCGGTGCGGCCATTGCTGACCATGCCCATATTTGGAAGTGCTAACGTAGCAGCCGACATGATAGTCGTGAGGCTTAAACGACAACTCGCCAATATATATTTGTCATTGTTCAAAAGAAACCCCTGGCTTTGCTTATTTTAAGGAGGAGGAGGTGACACAGCAGTAAAAAAAAAAAAGGGAAACGTGTGCGTCCCATACTAATATCGCGGCAGCATTTCTGAGTTTAAGCTCATTCGTGAGCAATAGTTCCACGAAGAATGTTTCGAGGTGTATTTCAGGCTGAGCAGGGACCAGTTTAAGAGGGTCCTGCAGAGACGTTTTTCAATTGTCTAAAAGCTCAGGATACCGAGACAAGCAATTTATTATGACTTCTTCTATTTTCCCCTTGCCGTTTCCGCCAAAACATCACTTAGAAATCACACCGCCAGCCCCTTCTACGCCAGGCACTTTTGAGGGCGCGCAGAATCACGTCGACTGCCCTCCGCGGCACAGCAATCCGTGGTCCCACAATGAATGGGAAAGTTAACGTCGGCTTGAGGACTGCCAAGTACGATGTGAAAAGGTCTTTCTTCTGCAATTGGCTGGTGACCAGTCCAGGGTGTTTGCCACCTCTCACCCAGTCAGCTGGGATCGGCTTCATTTAACCCAGGGTATAGAAAACAGAATGCTGGATCTACTTTTATTGGCTTGCCTTATTTAGCTCCTGATCAAAGATTTCCCACTGTCATTCACCACAATTAACTTGAGCATGAAGCTCTTTGACAGTATATTTAAAAACAATCATTCCATACAATACATGACAATATCAAGTCTCCCATGCAAAACAAAAATATTCTCTCATGTAATTAGTCAAACATAATTACCCGTCATTTTTAACTTAATGTTACGAAATCAATAAAAAAAAAAAAAAAAGTTTTTTCATTTTCCAAAAAATGTTCAAAAGGCTTTTGTAACCATGCTATTTGGCTAATAATGTTCATGTTCAGATTAGTGAGAACAGTAGCCAAAACTATAATTAGAGCTTTCGCTACAATTCAAGTCAAGCACCTGTGACTCATTAAAGCGCAACATTACCAGCAGGGAAGGACTCACCGTCTGCCCTTGGAGTTTCACATATTTTGGCTTTCCCAGTCAGTTTAACACCACAATTTTGATTGCACTTTAAAATGATCCAAGTAAAATACAACCTACTAGAGCGCAGGCCTCCTCCGTTGAACCGCTAAAAAAAATTTTCTTTTTTTTTCGAAGTCGAAGAGTCATGTTTGTTCATCTGACCACATTGTTGAAAGCAGCCTTTTTATGCTATCAGATGCACGTGTTCAGACAAGCAGATGGCAATTGATAGCCTTTATTGAACTTACACAGCTATGCAACAGAGAGTTACCGGTAGATAACACAAACAAACACAAAGACGAACTTGACTCAAGGTGGTACACGGTAGTGGTGGTATAATGACATTGCAAATTTTATTGCATTGTCATCTCTCACAGTATCAATACTGTCGCGGTCCGACCTCGGAAGCACCCGTTGTGCACTTGAACAGGATAATACATGGGCCACTCCTATATAAAGTTTCAAAGGACCTGATTTAGTAAATTTTGCATAATGCTCCCAACTAACTAACAACGTTTTAATAACGCTTTAAGACTAAAAATATGCATTTCTGCCAAGTATGCAAAAACACCAGTAATGTGAATAGTTATGTGCTTCAGATGATAGATATTCAATGTGTGGAGTTGCGAAAAAGTTTCAAAGGACCTGATTTAGTAATTTTTGCATAATGCTCCCAACTAACTAACAACGCTTTAATAACACTTTAAGACTGAAAATATGTATTTCTTCCAAGTATGCAAGAACACCAGTAATGTGAATGGTTATGTGAGTCGGATGATAGATATTCAATGTGTGGAGTTGCAAAAAAAAAAAATAAGAAATTGTCCTTGATAGCCACTTACTGACTCATGCCATTTATTTGATCTATCAGAGCATACTAGATTTACATGATCATTACAGTGTGTTTGTATAATGTAAAACTTCTTTGTTGTCACAAAATACATAACTAGTCATTACTGATACATACAATAAATCAAGTCCTCACAGATCATTTGAAACAAGCGATAGGACAAAGCCAAACCATTATCAGTACCGGATGCAGTTACTGACATAGTGCCCCAATGGCAGAAATCTGAGGTCTGTGCTAACAACGTTGCACCGACTTCGGAACAATAAAACACAACACTGTATGCAAACATCAGGATTAAATCCTAAAAACTGAGCATGAGTATCAAATAAAGATCTAATTATTCATTATTCATAGCTACTCCTGCAATCAAAGAATAATAATAAAGTGGTACCTCAATTTACGATCTACAAGTCTTTCCAAGATATGAGCTGTCGCTGAGATGATATTTTTTTGCCTTGAGTTGAGACCAAAAATTTTAGTTCTGGGCACGAGATGGTGTCAGCAAACTTAAGATCAAAGAGCAATTTGGCAAATAGTGAACAATTCTTCAAAAAAGAACTCATGTGCTTGGTTTAAGTTGCTTATTACTACTCCTAGTTGTAGTTTACTGTAAAACTAAAATTAAGAGAATTACACATTGTATCTTTTACCAAACTAGAAAACTTTGTCTTTTGAACGTCTTTTAGCTTAATGCTAATACTAGTGGTATGCCGGGAGTGCCTTCAGAGCTCTCTCTGCTGGCCTAAATGCTTACAAAAAGAATTGACCTACAATTACAACTTAATTTTCCATCCATCCGTCAATTTTCTTTACCGCTTATCCTTACTAGGTTCGCGGGCTGCTGGAGCCTATCCATGCTATCCCCGGGGGGGAGGCGGGGTACACCCTGAAACGGTCGCCAGCCAATCGCAGGGCACATAGAAACAAACAGTCATTCACACTCACGTTCACACCTACGGGCAATTTAGAGTCTACAATCAACCTACCACGCATGTTTTTGGGATGTAGAATGAAACCGGAGTACCCAGAGAAAATCTAATGCGCCACACATTTTCAATTAATTTAAAATTTTCAATCACATTTTCTATTATCCGCACTATTTTACGACGAAGCCACGCTGTTGTAACACGTGCAAAATGTGGTTTGGCATTGTCTTGCTGAAATAAGCAGGGGCGTCCATGAAAAAGACGTCGCTTGGATGGCAGCATATGTTTCTCCAAAACCTGTATGTACCTTTCAGCATTAATGGTGCCTTCACAGATGTGTAAGTTACCCATGCCATTGGCACTAACACAGCCCCATACCATCACAGATGCTGGCTTTTCAACTTTGCGTCCATAACAGTCCGAATGGTTCTTTTCCTCTTTGACCCGGAGGACACGACGTCCACAATTTCCAAAAACAATTTGAAATGTGGACTCGTCGGACCACAGAACACTTTTCCACTTTGCATCAGTCCATCTTAGATGAGCTCGGGCCCAGAGAAGACGGCGGCGTTTCTGGGTGTTGTTGATAAAAGGCTTTTGCTTTGCATAGTAGAGTTTCAAGTTGCACTTACGGATGTAGCGCCGAACTGTATTTACTGACATTAGTTTTCTGAAGCCTTCCTGAGCCCATGCGGTGATATCCTTTACACATTGATGTCGGTTTTTGATGCAGTGGCGCCTGAGGGAGAGAAAGGTCACGGGCATTCAATGTTGGTTCAGCCTTGCCGCTTACATGCAGTGATTTCTCCAGATTCTCTGAACCTTTTGATGATATTATGGACAGTAGATGATGAACTCCCTAAATTCCTTGCAATTGTACGTTGAGGAACATTGTCCTTAAACCGTTCGATTATTTTCTCACGCACTTGTTCACAAAGAGGTGAACCCCACCCCATCTTTGCTTGTGAATGACTGAGCAATTCAGGGAAGTTCCTTTTCTACCCAATCATGGCACCCACCTGTTCCCAATTAGCCTGTTCACCTGTGGGATATTCCAAACAGGTGTTTGATGAGCACTCCTCAACTTGATGAGCACTCCTCAACTTTCTTTTTTGCCACCTGTCCCAGCTTTTTTGGAACGTTTTGCAGCCATACAATTCCAAGTTAATGATTATATGCTAAAAACAAGAAGGTTTATCAGTTTGAACATTAAATATCTTGTCTTTGTAGTGTATTCAATTAAATATAGGTTGAACATGATTTACAAATTATTGTATTCTGTTTTTATTTATGTTTAACACAACATCCCATCTTCATTGGAATTGGGGTTGTACAATATAAAACACAGTGATAACGTTTGCGCTCCACATAACCTGCAAACGCGGAAAATGCGACCATAAAACACAAGTATACCTAATGGCCTGTCCTCCTTTTTTTCTGTGGGGTGTATAGGGGGTTGGAAAACCACCTTAATGGCACATTACTACCACCAACTGATGTTGACCGTCAACTGCAAGTCAACCAATGTGGATTGGTGGGGAACAGATTTTGTGAAATTTGCTGTCTGCATCTAGCAGTGGGAAACTCTGAGCACATTTTATTTGCTTGTATCGCAAGACAAAAGAAATGTCCAAGTGACGGGTCATATCGTGAAAAACGTGTATCTCAAAGCACCAATGGATTCTTTATCCTTAGCGAAAAATAACTAATATTGTTGCAGCTTACACCAGAAGCGGCATAATTCAATGACTTAAAGCAATAAATCATGACGTTCAGTTCTAATTATGTTATTATGTTTATCTTCACTACAAGACCGTAGAGTGCAATTTTTCTTATTAAAAAAGAATGTCACAAAAAAAATGAATTAAGCTCGTCAAGACATCACTGTATACGCTTTTAAACTAGCGAAAAAGTGGCCCTTGAAACAGAAAAGAGATCCAAAACATTCTCCTTTCCAGGGAGGGTCATTTCATATCCTGAGCAGGGTCAAAGTTCAAATTAGAATGGGGGAGTAGAGGTTAGAAGACCCCCCCCTTGGGATGGGATAAAGTATTGCCAACCAGACAGGGGTGGAAAAATTAGACAGCGTTTTCAACCTGGTCAGACATAATGTATAATGTGATAGCTCTGTGGCCAGTGGGGGCGGGAGAGAGAGGTGGAGACAAAAAGCAATTTGCTTCTCCATATAAATATGCTAAACACACATATACAATATTTACAGATTCAGCAACCTCGGCCAGTTAAAACGTCATTTTAAAGCAATAAACATAAAAATGCCGACACGTGTGAAAGAAACCAAGGATCATCTACCCGAGGCACTAAAGAAGAACAGCGTCACAAATATGTTACTATTTGAAATTTAACAAACTCTGTGGCACACATCTGCTTTCTTAAGCAAGTCCATCATGCTGCCAGACAAAAAAAAAAGTTCATTTGTATTGTTATTCTCAGTAGGCAAAGCTAGCAATTTTTGGCCTCGCTCTTATCTGCATTCATTTCAGGTTGCCTCAAGGCATCCCAGAAAAAAAAAAAAAAACAGTCAACAGGTTAACCTCAGCACAACTAAGTGTAGCTTGCGTTCATGAGATATCGCACACATTTCATGGCAGACGAACATTGCTGAAGATAGCACCATGCTGAAATGTGATATTCTGCTCAGAAAATATTTGATGTGATTCAGCATCGTGCTCCACAATGATAAACTGCACACATTGGTTTACTCCTCCCCCCTTAAAATGTGGCCTCGGCACACTGTTCTTCACTTTAAACTAGTTCAAAATGATTTAATGCACATTTATATCTGTGCTGTGATGTTTGTTCTGGCTTGGATAAATAATGTTTAGGTGACAGTAAATTCGGGGTTTAATGTTGCTTAATAGACCAAAAAAGATTTCGTGTGAAGAAAGCCCAGAGGGGGCGATGACTTTGCCTGACCCACCTGTCTGTCTACCCTGCTGCCTAGCACCAGACTAAACTCTGACAATTTTTTCTTTTTTACCGGGAGTGATTGGCTGTAGCTGTCTAATAAGCAGCCAATCAGAAGACACGGAGAGAGGGTGGATGGCGGGGTGAGAGTCAGACAACCAGAGGTAAGGAGAGAGGAAGAGGCTGAGCAGAAACAACCAAACCTAACTCCACTCTATGCAACAAGGGAAAAAGGAATCAGTCAAACATGAGAAACTCTTCAAAAGCGACATAATCTCATTTTCTGCTGCATCTTTAGTGTGAATATTGATACATAATAGTCATTTGCTCAGAAACATATGCAATCATAGCAAAGCAATAACAAACCAGAAGGACATGTTTCTAAAAGGCACTGAATTGATTCGCTGACTTCAGGGCACGTTGCTATCGGACTGTACTTTTGACGACTTAAAAAGCGATCGATACCTAATGAATTCCAAACAGCTGAATTAAAGAAAAATAAATGTATCCCACACATGAGTGCGTAAAGTAACCTCAACGGATCAATGAATACGGCATTACAAAGCGAGCGGAATGATTCTTAATTGACCTCAGCGTTTCAAATTCATTCCAACAACAATTAAAATGGATTAGACTCTGTGGCGGCTTCATTCCGGAGTCTTAGGGACCATTTTGTTGCAAGCTTCCTTTGTTACTGCAGTCTGCTATCAGGCAACTGAAGCAATGTACAGCCAGGAGAAAACTGAATTAAATAACCACGAAACAATAATTACCTTTTTGTTTTCTTTGTTTCTTTTTGCTCCTGGGCTCCTGCTACTCCTACAAAAGTTGCCCTTATGAGATCATGACATGGGGAAAATACAAACCTTATTAGTGGACAGAAACGTTTTACAAGCATTGCAGCCAACTCGAACCAGTAACGTTTGCTGTCGCTCGTACGCACAAGACAAAACGGGTCCTTGTCACAAGTCTAAATTACAAGGTGCAATTTTAAGGTATCCTTCTTACAGCACATTGTAAAGGTGCTTTAAACGTACAGTATTCATAAAGTAAACAACCTACCAAAAATACAACGAAATTGATTGTATATAACGTGTCAATATAATACAACCCAACTAGTATAATCGTATCTTTAATATGTGCTGTTTGGACATGGTTTGTGTTGTTCGATCAAATAGGTCTTATTAGACATGGTCGTGGTTGTTATTTATACCAAGCTCAAATTGCACGTTATATTTATGTTATATTTCGCTTGATTGGTTGCACTGTAAAATCTCTCAATTTTAGCCTCTCTCAAAGTTTTATTTCTCGTCAAAACTTGTCTGATTACACTTGAAATACTTGTTTGTGGACAATTTCCAGTTGTTTCAAGCACAATTATGCTTGTAATAAGAAGAGAAATTTGCCCTTGTTAAGAAAAAAAAACTTACTTGACTGACAATTTTTTTTTTCTACTGACGGTATTTCAAGTTAAAATTAGCGGGAAACAAGTGAAAATTGTCTCAATACAAGATACTTATTAGATGAGTATTATTTTAAGTGGAATCTGATTCATTTTGACTAAAAATAAGATACATATTCTTGCTCAGATTTTGAGTTTTTGCAGTGTGATAGCATAGTATTGTTGTTTGTCTTAGATGACGCTAAACGACCACAGATATCTACAAAACTGCGTACAATTGTACATCATTGGTCGGGGTTTACCATTTAAAGTAGCGAGTTGTTATTTATGAAGGTTATCTTACAAAAACTACGTAGGACTATGGAACAGAAACAGTTTATGACAAGCTATTGTCCAGGGGAGAAGAGAAATACGATTTCGGTTGCAAAAAGTGTAGCAATCACCTTTCTTTATGTTTTACCAAAGATAATCCACCTGGAAAACTTGTACTTATCAAACTAATCTCTTGACAATGAGGAAAAGAAGGCAAGAAATTCAGTCAATTAGTGTAGGACTATGAAAAATAAGAAGGGACGACTCAATATTTTAATTAGGGTCTTGCGAAACAATCTTTGAAAATGTGTTGATTTTTAAATGGTAATTTGCGCTTTGATACCTTTTGATAACAGTTGGATACTAGAGGGTGAAAAGTGTGGGCAGATCTCAGTGTGTTGAATTAAAGCAGGTGACTTGCAGGTAAATCAGCATGGCCTGGCCATTAGCGTGTAAATGGCTTTCTAAGCACTTTGTGAACGGAACAGTCAACATGCACTGAATAAATAAATAATTCGCAGTGCAGCATGCAAATTTTATTGTGCTCAAATGCAGCTATTTTGTCCATTTTGTGGGGTTTCTTTCTTTAGTCAAGTCTCATACATACGGTATGCACACTGAGCAAAACACTACCTTCCATATTCAGAAAAGAAATGCTTAATTGCGATTGGGTGGCACGTCTGCCTTAAGTTAAGGGTCTGAGTTTGAATCTCACCTCAGACCTTTCTTTGGGGAGTCTCCTTGTGCTGCCTCGGTTTACGCTCATGCATGGTATGTTAATTGAAGACAATAAAATTCATAGGTGTCAAACTCGTGGCCCAGGGCTCAGATCTGACCCACCACATCATTTTATGTTCCCCGCGAAAGCAAATCCTGTGTGCGTCGACTTCACATTTGTTGCTAAACTACTAAAATTGCAAATTGTCTTAACCTTTAATAATGTTGAGAATTGCAAGCCCTTTTTGGATCCAGTCTCCCTTTTAAAATAAATTGAGTAATAGTTGAACGGTTTTCTTTAGCTTTTGATTCCAAAACTAGTTATCCATCAATGTGTTGTGTACTTGTAATAATATGAGACGATTATACATTTAAGGTAGGGCTGCAACTCAGTCAATTAATCTGTCAATTATTATTCATCAATGAATTGGATAAAGAAAAATATTTCCATCCCTTAATGCAAAAACCCATCCATCCATTTTCTGAGCCGCTTCTCCTCACTCGGGTCGCGGGCGTGCTGGAGCCTATGCCAGCTATCATCGGGCAGGAGGCGGGGTACACCCTGGACTGGTTGCCAGCAAATCGCGGTAATGCAAAAACATTATTTCAAATTGACAGTGCAGAAAATGCACCAACATAAATTGATTATGATATAGTTAATGGTTTCGTCCGTAACATCTGTTTTTTTTTTTCACAAAGTAAAAGCACGTTTGCAAATGGAGGACTACAGAAATCCGAGAATATTTACTGGAGAGAGGATTTCATTTTGAGAATTTGGACAATTTAAGTTAAACACGATGTCTAAATGATTAATCGATTATCAAAATAGCTGCCGATTATTTTGACAATCGATTAGTGTTCGATGAATCGATTAATCGTTGCACCTCTGATTTACATTTCTATGGTTCTACAGTCAAAAAGGCCCTGTGAGGGAATCCAAAGAAAGCTGTGGTCCGCGACAAAAATCAGTTTGACACTGCTGCGTCTAAATTGTGTGCAGGAATGAATGGTTTGTCAGTCAGTATGATTTCAATGTGTTGCGTCAAATGACTTTTTAGGATATCTGAACTACAAACACAATAAAAGGTTTAAAAAAAATAAATGGGGAGAAGTTTGCAACACAGGAAGTGTTAACCATTGTTCCACAGGGCTATCCAGGAAAAAAAGAAAGCATTTTCGTTTATATTCAGGTTTTTGGCAACCCAAATCTATTTGAATTGAACACGATTGTGTCCAATATTTTATTTGATTAAAATGTGATAACTTAATTACAAAGCCGGTGATTAATTAATTAAATATAATAGTTTCACCCCGACTATCTGATTAAATAAATTGCATTGGGTCTTTGTTGCATGCTTTGTTTGGTTATTACTATTTATAATTTTCTAATGTCAAAAAGTGCATAGGATTGCTGTTTTTATAACTTATTCTTAGTATTCAAAATCAAACATGTTTCAATGCTTTCGGAGCATGTCGGATTATTTTTAAGGAGGGATCATTTTGGTGATAATCATGATGTGGAATTTTCCCACCATTTGATCTGTTTTGCGTGCGTTGTAGTACAGAGGCGGTCTACAGGTGCTCTTCACGCTGCAGAACTACGTACTGTCGTCCTTCTGAGCGTGTCAGTCAGCAATGATTGCAGTGAAAACATTTTTGGAGGCAGAGCAGGGATTATATGGCAGCCTGGTGTTTCTACCAGGGTCGCCCCTGCTGGGCAACATGGTCCCAGCTCCCTTTGTCTGCTGTTAACCCGTTAAATTCCGCGGAAGAACCCATTCAGGAATGTGTCACACACCGCAGGGGTGCTTTTTATGTGGAATAATGACCTCAAAGGTGTTACAGAAGATTGCCACAGTTTTATTACATCACGTTTTGAAACATTTTGGAAGTCGAGTCACAACACTGAGAATAATTTTGTTTTAATAAACCAAGTGCCCAGAACCCTGGGTAATGGGCATGATGTTTTGAGTCGATAATAAAGAAACAATAAAGGAGTAACAATAAGAAACAAATCTGGAGTATGCAGGTCAAAATTCTGTGAGTTAATTGGCCATTACACCTCAATTTAAAAATGAATTATGTTGAGTCTAATGTCAAATATGAATATATTGTGTTTTACAATAACTTTATGAGCTGTGAGTAAATATGACAAAACTTTTTTTTGATGTGCATGAATATTTAAGCATTCAATTATAATGCATAACCTACATAGATGTATATTAGTGGCACTAAATCAATCAAACAACTGTTGTGCTGCGTTTGTTTTTCTGCTGTGTTTTATTTGTTTTATTTAGTCATTATCTCGCTAATTAAAATAATCAAACCTACCGACATTTATTATTGAAATATTATGGGAGAACAGTTGACACTTCCACAGTTGTGATGCATTCTGGATGGTTTTATTCCACTATATTGATTATTGCAGTATTGTAATATTATCAGTTACAGAATTTACAGTGTATTTTTCCTCTGAATTGACAATTGGATGGTTTTTTTTTTAGCAGTTCAGACCGCCCTCGTTTTATGACGGACTATGTTGCTAATGCTGCGACGTAGTCTATCACTAACTCACGCCAACGCAGTAATAAAGTCATAATTAAAGTAAACATTTGTATGAACAACACTTCTAAGCCACGAATGGAAAACAAGCAACTGAAAACCAGTCAATACGGCGGTAATTGAGCCTTCTTCGGCTACGTGATGCCAGATTCTTCATTGGGTGCTGTTGGTAACCTTGAAGAAGAAGAATTTCTATGGTCCTGAATACTGTAAATGCAGGGACACAAAATGTGGCCTCTAAAGTTAACCCAAGAGCAAACACGCAGGGCCCCATTTTCATGACCGGCGTAAATCCGGCAAGGCGGGCGGTGCAACTGTGCACCAGGGGCAAGTTAGCCCGGTGTTGGTAATTTCGTAGACCAGCGCACCCTGCGGATCCGAGTGGACAAGCTGCACCGCCGTGGGAGTGTTTACAGCTGACTTCATTTGCCACCAATCATAACGGCTCCTCTCATTCCCTATAAATATGGCACAATGACAGTCGTGCATGCAGACATCTCTGTGCAGAATAGGACAGTGAGTAATCGCAGCGATCCGTGCATGAGTGGAGCATGTCAACTGCTCTTGGCTCGTGCGGCAACAGACAATGTGAGCGGGTACCCATATTAAATACAGAATGAGCTGGTGATAACTGTTACACCAAGATTTAAACGTGGTCTGAACAGGCTTAAGTTTAGATTGACTTTCTGCCACCAAATTGTCACTCCCTCGCTGCGCCGGAACACCCAGCTTGGCGCAGACCGGCCTGCCAAACTGCCAATCGTGCAGCGAGCCTTGCGCTTGCACGAAAACCAGGATTCGCCAGCATAGGTGCGCTGTCTCCGAAAATACAAACTGTTAGTAGCACACGCCGGAGCAGGGGCTGACGTAAACATCACGCCGGTACCGTCGTAAACCGAGGACTCCCTGTTGAGCAGTACAGGGCAGGCATTTCTGCACACAGTCACTAAATGCAACTGTTTGTATGCATTTTAGAGAAATAAAACATGTTCACTGAGAGAAAGTTAAATTATTCTGCCGTATCAGCACAAAAGATTTATGATGCGGACCTCTAAAACCAAACCATCAAACCAATGGCAAATTACCACTATAAAATAAACCATGATGTGAATGGGTCAGCAAGGCCAGAGCACAAAATGTCTCTGGTTGTGTATTTATACGCAGTGCACGAACGAATAGGGAATGAGCTCCAGAAACCCAATTAATGTCCATCCACTGTCAAAGACCAACTGTGCGTAGTGTTGAAGTTCTACAAAACACATTCTTGTTAGTGTTAAGAGTTAACACACGATACGTGTGAGCGCCTCTGATAAGCTTCATGATCTTTGCACATTAAAAGCATACAGATGATATCTCGAGATGAGTGCAATGCTCGAATGCCAAGCGAGCTAAGAGATAACAGTTGAATGGAAAACAACGGGCCCTCAACAAAGCCTGTTGGAGTTGGAAGTAAAATGGCCAAAGCTTTTTATTTTACAGCATCGTTTTCACAGGAAATGGAGTCAATTAAGGACAAGGTGACGTCACCTGCGCAGCCCGATGAATGCCACAAATATGGCACCTGAATGAATGTGAAGAGCACAACAAACCTCAGACTCCGCTGCTGCGCACTTAAGCACCACAAGGTCAAGTTGGATTTTTTTTTTTGTCAAACAGACTAATGCAACACACATCCTTTTTCACATTGAGAGCACTTGACTCATGCTTACATTGAAATCACGGTCCATTGTTTTAAAAAACAAACAAACAAAAAAAAACATAACATATATTGCCACTGTAAATTGTAATATAAGATCATTTTTTAAAATTAATTCTTTTATAAGCTGTTAACTCAGGTATTTGGGAAATGGAACTAATGCGTTTTATCCTAAAATGTTACCCGAATTAAACTGGCAAAAGTACAGTAAGAATATGTATTATTTCTAAAATGGTCAAATAGGAGAATAATCTGAAACAGACCTCAACCAAGATTTTAAAACAGTAAAACATTTCTTTTTTTTTTTAAATCCAACATCAATATCACAATTTACTTTCTTTTTTTTGGGGGGGGGGGATTTTCTTGTGTTGAAATCTGCACTCAGATCATACATGGGAATTCCGGTGAATAAAGAGTTGCATGTCTGGATGCTACACCACACTGCTCCTGCTCCCAGTTTCAAGTGCTTTGTTTTTGTTATTTTGTTGTTGTTGTTGTTGTTGAAGATGAAGGGCATCTTCATACATTCCAAAACGTGCAAAAGCCCAACTGATCGCATTGCAAATTCAAACAGGGCACATTTGCCGCATGAAACGTCGTCTCTTGTGATGATGAATTTACAGTACAACTTTAGATTGAAAGGTTAACAAATACCCACACTTTTTTTTTTTTTTTTAAATGATAATCAATCACAGAGCCGTGTCTCTGAGGCCAAGCGAATCAAATGCAGCGAAAGGGATGATCGACCAGATCAGACATTATGTTTTAAGTCGCAATAAACTTGAGGTGCAACTGTTTTTAACCAGATTGCAAATTGTTCCCGTTAGGATTTTTTTATTTTTTTTTGGGACTAAACAGTGAAAAATGGGCTTTTTCCATGAGAACGCGCCGTTCTCAGCTTTAGTTAGAAATTCTCCCTTCTATAAATGCTGTTTAATCCGGTCACATCAGGCCCCCACCGCCCGCCTCCCCCCCCTCCCCACGAGCAGGTGAAGTCAGCCAGAGACTTTCCCACGGTCTAAGAGCAAATCCAGCACCCTGAGCCCTTCCTGAGGGCTGGCCATCTGTCCGTTCTGTTCGAAGCATGTTCGGGGGGTAACGTGTCAGCCACACAAGCAAATTCAACGTTCCAACACACGGCACGGCTCTCTGACGAAAGAAAGCCCAACACATCCATTCAAGTTAGCACACGCTGCTTGTGGCCAAACACAAACACATCAACAAACACCCTGGCAGATGCATTTCCATGATTTGTATTCCATCTACCCCAAATATTCTTCTTGCTCAAACTGACAGTTTTATAATGTTTGTCAAATATTATCAAAACATAGCTCAATTACCATGGACAAATGTGATGATTAAAAGTTACTGTAAACGTGAAAAGAGACGATGCATATGTTGCTTCAAACATGAATTAGCGGGTTGGAGAGAAATCTCATTACGAGGATGTCCCTGCATCTCAACAAAGGAGAGCCCCGTATAAATCTTGACCTTTGCTCCCTCTGATGATAACTCATCAGTGCCAGTGACTTCCACGACACAATTCAGTTTCTGCACAAACTAAATTCAAACTATAGACCGAGCAAATAAGAAAAAACATTTCTGCTCCTTGCAAACAAAATGAAAACAAAAAAATCCTCTGAAATTTGGATTGTATTCTTTCTTCCTCAAGTACATGCAGACACCCCAAATTGCATTCCACCATTTTTTTTGTCCCCACATCAAAGTGACTGCATTTTATTTCTCCTTGAAAACCCGTGACTCTGCTGCTGGTGGATGTGGCGCTCACTCCGGCCTGACGCATTTTTAAAAAGCGTGACATTGCCTCTGTGGGAGCATGAGAACGGAGCTTTCTCAATTGTCGGGTCCCCATACCCGGCCCGTAACCATGGAAGCAGATGCTTGCCCTCCCGGCCCTCCTTACCTCCTGTCGATCGCAGGCTGTGTGCTGCCTCGGCAGTGAAAAGAGGGCATGCGTGTCTTTCTCCTCGCTGTGCCCGAACTTGCCCCACTCCTCAAAAGGACCCATTGAACAGGTCACCGGTCTAGACTTGTTTGCACGGTCCAGGGAGCAGCCTTGATGTAACCCTTGCTCTCCTCTCTCTCTTTCTCTCTCCGCCTTGCCACAGCAGCCGCCCAGCGACTGCAGACTGCGGAGGGGTGGCGGGGGGACATCGGAGAAGTGCGTTTGAAAAGGAACCCGTACGATTTTGCCATTGTGCCTTTTCATTCATCGATCGAATGAATATCGAACCTTCTGTCCCTGCGTGTGTGAAACGGATAGCTCAGCGAGCACTTTCCCCTCCCTCCTCAAAGGTCTGTGTTGGGGCCCTGAGTTGGGGTATTGGGAGATTTTTAAAAAATGTATTTTTATTGCGTGTTTTTTTTTTTTCCTTATTTTCTAATTTGTAGTTAGAGTTTAACCTCTCTTGATATTTTTTATTATCATAGATTGGGTATCAAAACTGGATGTGGTGGTTTCCTTTTCTACAAATTAGCTGAGGTGTTTGCTTTTTAACCCCCCAAAAAAATGGATTCATAATATAAATGAAACAAGTTTGAGTGTGTAAAATGAAAACGAAATGAAAATGATGATCATGTTTAAATTACAATATATGAATATAGATTACAATACATTTCCATTCCTCCATTTTCTCCACCGCTTTGCCTCACTCGGTTCGTGGGGATGCTGGAGCCTATCCCAGCTATAGATGACATTCAATTGAATGACTTGATTAACATTCGAGTTATATAACCACAACTTGTATTACAAATACAAACAATTTAAAACAAATAATACAATCCATACTATTTAGGCAAACTAGTGGACATGTTGAGTTCGAGCAACTGGGGGAATTAAGTGGGGAGAGAGAGACAGGGACGAAGGCTTTGTAAAAGGTAAGACGATCAGTGTCAACATATCAATATTGTTCAATCGAGCATACGGCCATGACTAAACTGACTCTTTGATCAATATAATTTATAAAGCAGAACTCATTTTGTAGTTAAGTTGACATAAGGTTTAATGGATTTAAACTCACTTCCAAAACTGTGAAAATTGGATATTTTTCTGAAATGCTTTACAGTATTTTGATTACACCTTCAATTGCATTTAAAAAAAAAATGAATTAATATAAATGATCAATTTAATAACATTTTATTGTATCTATTTATTCTTTTTATTGAAACGAATATCAACAATTAAAGCATCCGAAGTACTTAGAATTTCCAAATGTCAGATTCTATAATTCATCTTGATTTTGTGATTAATTAGGAAACGAAGGAACATGAGTTATTACAATACTATTTACAATCAAAATAATCCCAAAATGTCTGAGGAGCAGTAATGTCCGCTGTGCTGCATGTGACAGGTCGCTACGCAGGGGCCAATTAAGGGGAGCAGAAAGGGGAACAATGCGGGGCAGAAAAAGAACATATTCAAAGGCAGAGGAAGGAAAGCAAAGGAACCAGCGAAGTAAGACGGCACGGCCATTGTGTTTGGCTACTTCGCAGAGCTGCTTCCGCAATGAATAGCAGCTCTGTCTCTGAAAATCGGCACATTCACATACAGTCGCACAAACGACAGAGGCGGGCCCAGAAATTGGTCAAGGCAAAAAAAAAACTCAACCTAGCAATGTTGACATTAATGACAAAGAACTATATACAATACTATATGTATTGTATAAAGGTATATATGCTATATATATATATGGATTTCGAATTATAAAACAATATACTAGGATCAAATTGGTGACTGCACTATGATATGGTTTACCATTCTAGAACCTCATTTGAGGTTGATATTGCATTAATAAAACAACTTATCGCAAATATATTAAAACAGTGTTTGTATGTACAATTAAAATGCTTTACGAACCAAAGCAGTAAGTGTATTTCAATTAAAAGCCACTGGGATATCGGCAAATCATTGTTGATTGTATATAACTCCAGATTTTGTGAGTTTTTTTGGGGGGGGTTTTATTTTGAGAGTTATTACCAAATAATAAAACAAGAAAAATGATATTTCTTCACGTTTTGCATAAAAAGGGAAAACACAATTTAGAGATCCAGGCTTTTCATTGGATATCAACAAAATGGTCATTTGGTCCAAAGTTAAAGCAAAATCTGATGAATTTACAATGAGGATGAATAGATTCCGCTGTGAGTACGGAATAAGCGCAAAGGAACGAACGGTACATTTCTGCGACGCGGACGAACAGAAACGACAGCTCTGGCAAATATTTCCAGTGACATGCAAGTCAACAGCCCTCGACCGCAGTCATCCTACCTGGAAACACAGGAAGTCAAATGCAAAGGGCGGCTCGGCTCGCGTCATTACAAGCTAGCGAAGCGAACAAAATACAAGAGAAATTGCAAGCAATGAGATGTTCCAGTCACACTCTGAGTAAGCAAACTGTTGACAATGTGATAGGTGACAGACACACAGAAAATACATGCAGAAAATACAGACATTTTTTTTTTACCAATGTCAACATCGCTCCTTCCGTCCAAGTCTGTAACGCACGTCAATCACATTAAATTAAAGAAAATCCTTTGGTCAAAATGAAACATTTCAGATTGGTGAAAATACATTTAACCAACATTTTTTTTTATTTCACAATTAGAATTATTATAATTTTGTTTTTAAATAACAAAAGACAGCTTTGTTGTACTTTTTTTCAGTGTATGTAAGTATGTTTAATGACCATTATGTTAAAATTTCCATACATCTGAAACTAATGAAATTCCTCGTGGGTCAATGTCACAGATTCCGAATGAAATGATGAAAATAGAGCTATAAATAATAAATAAATTTTCCAAATTAAAAATTAAAGTGGTAACACGTGAGAACAATCTTCAACGTTCTCTTTTACAAACTGGTGCTCAAGAAAAAGGCCTGTGGTTACAGTCAGTGTTGTTCTACGCGAACTAGTTCAAAGTGCAATTCTATTAATCACTTTTTACAATCACATACGGTATTACAAAAGAACCATCGAAGAACACATTGACTACCATTCACGCAGCGTCCATGAACGCAATTCGCGTTTTCATGCAGCTGCGACGTGCCCGCACTGAATCGGGCGCCAAATACAGCGTTTATCCACCGACATATGAAGGCTCGTATATAATGTGTTCAGGCATGTTTGTCCGGTAAGCGCCTAACAAAACTTGGCACTTTTGAATGAAAATGAACTTTCCTTCGAAAACGTTCTTTGACGCCAGAACGAGGGCGTTCTCAATTACGTTCATCAGGCGGAAATGAACTCATTTCAGTTCACGTTTGCAGGAAATACGAACTGTTCAGGCGCAACACTGGTTACATTATTAGTAGAGGTTTAAAATCGCATTCCGTAAACAAAACTTTGAGATACTGTACATATAAGTGTAAACTGTGCTCAACCAGGTCAAGCTCACATGCTGTACAGAGCACACATGCCGTAATCTAAGATCCGCGAAATCACCCGTACTAAAATTGCACAATTTCACCGTCAGTTTTATTTGATGATTATTGTTTTACAACACTCGGCTTAAATATCACTTCCCCTGCTTATGGTGTGTCTGTAATAGTGTCACATGGTTGGTGCAACCCAAGCATGTACCTGTTTAATGATTGGCTGTTGGCACGTCACTACTAACCGTTTTCCCGTTAGTAAGGGATATGGTGGGCTATTTATGAACCGGAGAGGGAGCACGTTGATGCAACCAAATTAGTCAAATCAAGCGCTTTCGTTCCACTTCTGTAGTGATCGCTATATGCACACACATCAAATTAATCACATTTGATCATGTATATTCGCTTTAAGATCATTTCTAAGTTCAAGGTGAACTAAAACAATGGAGGAGCCGACAGATTCCAAACAGCTTGCAAAGCTTTGAACGGCAGCTTCCGTGTGTCACATCACAGCGGGGATTTGTCCATGCTGTCACCAAGTCAAACGTCGTGCTTTGGAAGGTGCTTCAGAAGGTGAATTGGAACAAAGGCCCGGCATCATAACCATTAGTCAAAGCACTGTTTAATTAGGTGTAGAGCAACAAATCCTCCCTATTCAGTGGCTGGACACTTGCGATGTCAGAGTGGTGTTTTTGGTCTGTGAAAGACCCCCGTCATAACACTTAGAGGAGTGTCCCCTCCCTCACAAAAACACACTAATTCAACTAATGCCTGTGTGTGTTAACAAGCCCACTGTCTGCTTCTCTTAGCGATTGTCTTTTCAATAGGTGCTAATGGCGAGACAAAGCAGCATGTGCACACATACTGAGGGCCCTCCCACAGCACATTCCTCTTTTTATGGACTCACGCTACATGCTGGCATTGGGAGGCGCAATCGTATTCCAGTCATATATTATTGACGAGAAACATTTATTCTGCACAGCAAAATGTAAATTTACAAGCCAACAGGAATAAATCAAGCACGGATTTGAAAATGATTCAAATCAAGCGTTCAAAATATTCAATGCAAGCAAATCATTTGAAAATAGTTACATAGAAGAAGAATATATAAATATTATATCACATTGTAAAATGCATTAATAGAAATATAATATATATAATTTAACAAATTTAAGGCAAAAGATTATTTTTTTTGCAAAGCTACTAAATAAATAAGTTCAGGCACGTCGGTGTCCACATAGAGAAGGCACACTTTGGAATATGGCTGTTGGACTCTAATAATGCTGACGGACAAAACCAGCACATCCACCGAAGCAAATCTTGTTTGATGGATCCCTGCTGCGAGACCCGACCACAGCAGACCGGTCTGGGGGGCCCTTTGTGTCACAGACACTCAAAAGAAGGAAACACGCTCCACTTTTATTAGAAATGTGACTCGGCTATACAATAACAATTTCCACACAACATAAAAGCAAATTATCATTATCCATCCATGGACTGAGCACTCACTCAATTGGAATGGAAAAAAAAACAAATGCTCAGTTGATGTAAATTTCCTTATGATGAGCAAATAGGTTTCTGTTTAGTTTTTTTTCCGACAAAATATTTTGACATTTTTCCTAAATGCAAAGATTTAAGTGTTTCATTCTGAGTATAATTTAGTAGGGTTTTGGTGGATGAAAACTGTACTAATACAATGCTAAAAGTGTGAGGCAAGAGGTAAATGTAAGAGAAATAAATTGAAACATATAACATTATTTTGGCATTGCATATTTGTTTTCTGTTGCACAGGAAATAATTTAAACTAAAATTCTAAGGTTACATACATATTTGGTTGCATTAGTGGGAGTGGGGACGAGACGGCAAAAGGGTTAATGGAAGAAAGTGGCTGAAAAGAAAAAAAAAAAAGATGAGGGCAAGCTTTACTTAGCTGCCTGTGAAAGTCAAATGGAGAGAATTAAAAAAAATGGTGTGCTCCCATTTAATTCTGCAAGTGAAATTGTGGGGATCTTCTATTTCTTCTGGTCTGAGGTTCGAAGCTGGGCAGTGCAGTTATAACCTGCTCAGGCTATTCATGACCAGATCAAGTTGATGTGAGATTCTGTCCCTCCTTTGCCCCCCATTTCCATATGAATAGAGACGGACGCTAAAGAAAAACAACAGCAACCTAGATCGTTGTCCACGGCAGCTGTCACAGAGTGAGAAAACACACATTTGCAGAGAAGGGCTCGGACAAAAAAAGCAACTCCAGATAACAAAACAATATTTGGATTGAATAATAAAAGTGACATGTTCACACAATGTCGTTTTGCATCATCTCTCTGAACACTCATGTCCGCAGACGGTCAAGGTCAAAGCTGCTGTCAGCCTTGCATCTTATGAACTCATACAAATTGCATACTCATATTTGAAATGCTTTGGCAGTCGGTGTGGATAAACGGCTAGTTTTGCTGTTAAATTTCATTTCCATAAGAACATGAAAAACTTCAAATTAATTTCCATCCATAATTGTTTGGAATGTTTTATTTTGCAAATTACATCTCCGAACCCTGTTAAAATAAAATGAAAATAAAAATGCATCCTTGCCTCTTAGTCCAAAGTGTGTAGAAATGAATACGGTTTGTCCTCAAAGAAACCGAGCAAAAATCTCAAAGGCAATATAATAAATGGCCCCTGAATCATAAAATCATGCAAGAAGAACATGAGTGCAAAAAAAATTAGAGGAGTGAAAAAATACACTGATTTGATTTTGCCGTGAAAACCGCTTCTCTGTGACTGGGCCAGTCTGGCCAGAACTCACTTGAGTCCTCATGGCCTCCTGCTACACACAGTGACAATGTCACAAGCTTTTATTGTTCCACTCGGCGATTTGGCCGGAGACAATCCTTTGTTCGGTCAATCTGTTTGAATGCGGACTTAAAACCAAGAGCAACCAGACAAAAAGGGGGAGGGGGGAAAAGAGCCGGCTAAATTCGGCGACGAAGCACCGGGAGACCAAAGCTTGCTGTGGTCACATTAGGAGGACATTGCATTCACAACAGCTGGCAGACGCACTAAAACCCCAATTCTTATTCACTGCTTTTTTTTTTTTTTTCGCTGCATTGATACCTGAAATAAATACCAAGTCGACCGGCTTTCTCACTCAGCAGCATGGGAAGAAATGGTGGCTGCAGAAACTCAAGTTACAGTATATTAGCATTAACTGCCTACTTCATCTGATATCATATGTTAGAACATTATATACTGTCAATTAAAGTAGATCATCATAGGATCATTACTACTTACATACTTACAGAACTTGCGTACAAAATGAAAATAATAAATAAATAAAACATACTGTAGATGTTTCTATAGTTCACTTAAAATATGTTTTTATTTTTCTATGTTCAAGATTGCAATAAAATGACAAAAACTCGATTTTACAATGTTAGCCCTTCTTCAGAACTTCGACAATTCACTGGGGAAAATTTTAATAACCCAAAACCTTTGGCCACCACTGCATAACGGTCATTTTCATATCATTTCATCAGTAACGGTAAAGATGTTCCCCACCAAATTTCCTTTTGAAATAAATTTTACTGGTATGAGTATTCGAATTATTGGAAGTTGTTATCATTAAAACTATAATAATTGTTTCAAAGGAAAAAAATAAATTCTAAAGTAATATTTTTCAAACTTTTAATGCCAACCTATCTTTACCATTAGCTGTCTGAAATGAAGTTTCATGATTTGAAACATGTTTCAATTAAATTTTTTGATATATAGGATTTTTCTCCTATTGCTTAATATTTCACTATTGTGAAAGTGTCAGAACTCTTGTATGTCTTCAGCATTATTATGATTGTGTAAAGACAACAGTGCAATGGTTTAATGAGCAATTACAATAATTAAGGCACTTGTATCCCCAAAGTTTGAAGGGCACCACATGTAAATTGTACAACTCAAACGTTTTCTTGGGAAGCAATTTGTCTTTACCATTACGCACTTTTTTCTTTACCTTTATGCAGCACAATTGGCTCTGTCAATACTCTGAATGCCTACGATTTTAAATCATCAATAATGTTTTGAAAATAAGACTTTAAGCGTGGCTGTTTGAGCATGGAAAACATTTACCCATATAAAACCAAGATTACATCAAAAAATTTCTAAATTTGATTTTTTTTTAACAAGGGCCTTAACCATTATTGATTAAATTATATCAAAATCACTCATATACTGTGGATATAAAAATTATGCAAGTCTGATCTTAAAAAAAACTGTGACCAATGTTCTCATAGCCAAAGGAACTGGAACGGATGAGTATGAATCAAATCATGACTGAAGGATCTCTATAACTCATTGGACTACAATGTTACATTGGACGTTTAAGATTGCACTTGAAACCCATACACAGTTGTTCAGTATTCTCCTTATCATCTTATCACGAAAAGGCAGAACTATCCATCATTGCTAAGTAGGACACATTCAGAGTGAATGTGGGTTTTTATTTAGAATTGGCCAGAAAGACAAGAGACATTTGACTCCCTTTTTAACAAGCAGGTTATACAGTATTTATGTAACTCGAAGACCTTGAAAGACCTTCTGCAGCATACTTAAGTACATAACCTTGGTTATATTATATTATATTATGTTATGTTATAGTCCTGCACAACTCAGTCCTGTCAGATTACCATTAGCCAAGTGTCATGGACAACTTAGAGTCCTCCTCAAGGAGGAAGCCAGAGTACCTGGCGAAAACCCATGCAAGCACAATATTAACTTTGGGAAAATAAGAATAATAATATCATTGAAACATGCCAAATCACTTGCTCCTGTTTTGGCATGCAGCCAGAGGCACAGGTAGCTCCTCCTTGTAACTCCTCTCGCTAGCATAATGAATACATATTTAAATCTGCCAAGTGCATCATCTGTCTAACCACTTTCTATACCACTAAACCAGGAACACTGGTGAGCTGGAGCCTATCCCAGCTGATTTTGGGAGAGTGTCAGGATACACCCTGGGCATGAACTTTTTGCAAGTCAATTGCAGGCTAACCACATAATGTGATGGAAACCAGCTAACACTAGAAAGAAAATACAACATTTATCTCAAGTTGGTCCTGTGTGGCTCTGGCTCTGAGAAACATGACCACTGCACATCAGTGAAGGCACATCATCAAGTGAGACTGGGTGTGCGATCCCTGTGTTATTTACAAACTCCAATTCCAATGAAGTTGGGACCCTGTGTCTAACGTGACTAAAAACAATAAAATGATTTGCAAATCCTTTACAACATTTATTAACCCAGAATCCAAGTGTGCTTCAGTTTGAGGTCACAAACGGAAGGTTAAACATTCTCCTTCAGGATTTTCTGTTAAAGAGCATAATTCATGGTTCCATCAATCACAGCAAGTTGTCCAGGTCCTGAAGGACCAAAGCAGCCCAAGACCATCACACTACCACCCCCATGTTTGATTGTTGCTATGATGTTCTTTTTCTGAAATGATGTGCTACATTTATGCCAGGTGTAACGAGACACACACCTTCCAAAAAGCTCAACTTTTGTCTCGTCAGGCCATAACATATTCTCCCAAAAGTCTTGGGAACAATTCAGATGTTCTCCCAAAAGTCATCATTCAAATGGTTTTTTTTGTTTGTTTTTTTTTGTTTTGAAAAGGTATGACGAGCCTTTATGTTCTTTTTGGTCAGCAGTGGTTTTCGCCTAGGAACTCTACCATGGATGCCATTTTTGCCCGGTCTCGGAGTTGTATCATGAACACTGATCTTAACTGAGGCAAGGGAGACCTGCATTTCTTTAAAAGTTGTCCTGAGTTCCTTTGTGGCCTCCTGGATAAGTCATTGCTGTTCTCTTGGGGTAATCTTTGGGGGCCGGCCACTCCTGGGAAGGGTCACCACTGTTCCATGTTTTCTCCATGTGAGGATAACGGCTCTCCCTATGGTTCGCTGGAATCCTAAAGCTTTGGAAATGGCTTTTGTAACCCTTTCCACACTGATAAGGTCAATTACTTTATTTCTCGACTGTTCTGGAATTTCTTTGGATCGTGTCATTTTGTTGCAGCTTTTTTAGATCTTTTGTCCGACTTGATTTTGCCGGGACAGAGTCTGTGTAAGTGATTTCTTGATTGAAAGGGTCTGGAGTAATCAGGCTTGGGTGTGAGCAGTGGAAATTAAGCAAAAATTGTGATTAGCCACAATGAATTCATGATTTAACAAGGGAGGTAATTACATTTTCAAACAGGGCCAGGTAACTTTGAATAGTCCTACCCACGATTCCGACCTGCTCAGCAATATGTTACGAGCTACTGTATCAAAACACCGCATTGAGATCCAACAAGACAAGAACTGACACCTTTCCCGAGTCAGTGTTCAACCCTACATCATTTAGCACTTTGATAAGAGCTGACTCTGTACTGTGATGAGTTCAGAAACCTGATTGAAATTGAAAACCGCTTTCTTGACGATCTTGGCTATGAAGAGTCGAGATGGCTCGATAGTTTGCTAACATGGAAGCATCCATCTGTTTTTTAGGAGTGGTTTAACGGCACCTACTTTAAGAGGTTTAGGAACTACGCCGGACAGAAGTGAGCAATTGATTATTTCCTGCAAATCAGCTCGCACAGACCGCAATAGTTTTCAAAAAGTCAGATGGTATTGAATTAAGACAGCTCGTTGACAGTTTCAGCTGCTGAACCGTATTCTCTAAAGTTTTTTTGGTCATTGTATCAAATGTTTGCATGGTAATAGAATAATTCCTGGGAAGTTGTTGGTGTATAATTTTTTCATTTTGCTGATTTGTGCTGATACCACTGGGGGAACACAATTTTTGTTGAGTTAGGTCTGACAGCTGTTTTTAACAAATATTTGGGTGCGGAATCCAAAACTGATCTGTTTTTCTACATCACATCAAGTTTTTGAACAAAGTGAGAACAAAGTGGAAAAAAGGAAATATATACCTATGTAAATAAAACACTAAGATGGTTAATAGAAGAGTTACAAACTTTGAAAACTAAAAAAACAGCTGAAATAGAACTTACAACAGTATGCCCATGGTTACAAGGTTAAGAGAAAAGCCAGCACAAATCCTTTTAATTCCGACTATGCTAGCTTTCTGATTGCAAATATTGATAGTACTGACCTATTGGGAGCTGCACACACCTCTGAGGGCACGGTCTCAATTGTGACTGGACAAACAAGTTGCCACGTAGCTGTAGATGAGTCCAATCTTAATCGGCTGGCAAGTCGATTAAGATTGTTTTTCAAATTGTTCTCCAGTGTACTTGACCTGATGGATTTAATTTTTTTCACTAAACTAGCAAGCAAATTCATTGCATTTATCTGTTGTGTCAAGTTCTGGAGTTACTGTATAAGTTGCATTTGTAGGTGTAGCAATAAACTGTTAACTGAAAATGGTTATCTGAAGTGTTCTTGACCCCGTGTGGGAATATCCTTTACACAATGATGCCGGTTTTTAATGCAGTGCCGCCTGAGGGATTGAAGGTAACTGGCATTCAATGTTGGTGTTCGGCCTTGCCGCTTACATGCAGAGATCTCTCCAGATTCACTGAATCATTTCTTAATCTTATGGACCATAGCTAATTAAACCCCTAAATTCCTTGCAATTGTATGTTGAGAAACGTTTTCTTAAACTGTTAGACTATTTGCTCACACAGTTGTTCACAAAGTGGCGAACCTCACCCAATCCTTGCTTGTGAACAACTGAGCCTTTCAGGGATGCTCCTTTTATGCCTAGATCAGACTACAGGATTTCAGACCTGATTTTGCAGCCAATTTCCCAGATCGGGCCTGACATATTTTGTTGGGTACAACAAAAACTTGTAGTGTGACATAATCCACGACCAACAATTTGGCCCTACGATAGCCCTACAATGAACATTCTTCAATTTTGCCACTCATTTAAATACACAATGAAACACTACTGTCAGCAGGCTTCACAGTTCCATCACTATCCTTAACCACCGTAACCTAACCTCTATCTATCAACATGTATAGATCGTTCTCTCCTTCTTTAGTGTCCAACCTGGATAAATGTCATCATATGCCTCGTTTGTCCTTTACCACCTCTACCTACGCCCTATGTCACATCTCCATGTATTCTTGTCTCCTCTCAGTGTCCCACTTCTTCTTAGCTTTACCTCTTTCCCTGTATGCTTTCCTGTACTTTGAGATTCCACTACCAAATCTCATTCTCCCCTTTCCTACCAGAAGACACACCAAGTACTCTCCTGCCTGCCTCTCTGATCATCTTGGCTGTTGCGGTTCAGTCTTCTGGAAGGTCCTACTGTCCACCTAGAGTCTGTCTCACCTCATCTTGAAAAGCCACAAAACACTCTTCCTTTCTCAGCTTCCACCACATGCTTCTCTGCTCTGCCTTTGTCTTCTTAATCTTCCTCACCGCGAACAGAGTCGTCTTACACACCACCATCCAATGCTGTCTAGCCACACTCTCCCCTACTCTCACCTTACAGTCAGTAACCTCCTTCATGTTACATCGTCTGTACAAGGTGTAATTCACCTGCCTGCTTCTACCTTCGCTCTTGTATGTCACCCTATCTTCCTGTCTCTTCTGGAAAAAAAAATGTTCACTACAGCCATTTCCATCCTTTTTGCAAAGTCTACCACCATCTGTCCTTCCAAGTTCCTTTCCTGGATGCCGTACTTACCCATCGCATCTTCATCACCCCTATTTCCTTCACCAACATGTCCATTACAATCTGCACCAATCACGACTCTCTCTCTGTCTGGGATGCTCAGAACGACTTCGTCTAGCTCCTTTCAGAATTTCTCTTTCACCTCTAGGTCACATCCTACCTGTGGGGCATAGCCACTAATCACATTATACATAACACCCTCAATTTCAAATTTCAACCTCATCCCTCAATCTGACACTCTTTTCACCCCCAAGACATTCTTAGCTAACTCTTCCTTTAAAATAACCCCTACTCCATTTTTATTCCCATCTACACCTTGGTAAAATAATTTTAACCCTACCACTAAGCTTCTACCGTTACTGCCTTTCCACCGGCTCTCATGGTCACACAGTATATTGTATCTAACTTTCTCCTAATCATCATGTCAACCAACTCCTGAGCTTTTCCTGTCATACTCCCAACATTCCAAAGTCCCCAAATTCAGTTTTAGGTTATGTTGTTTCCTCTTCTCTTTCTGCCAAAGAACCCGCTTTCTACCTGTCCTTCATCTTTGACCCACAGTAGCTGAATTTCCACCAGCGCCCTGTAGGTCAATGGCGGCAGTGGCGGATATTGTTAACCCGGGCCACGACTGATCTGGTATGGAATTATTTGGGTGAACGCTCATATTTGTTTGGCAAGGTTTTAAGCTGGATGACCTTCCTGACACAACCCTCTGCATTTATCCGGGCTTGGGACCGGCCGACATTTTGCACTGGCATGTGACCCCTAAAGGGCTGCATTCCAAACGTTCACAAACCACGATAACGTTTCCCATGAAATGAATAGAAATGCAAATCATCCGTTCCAGCCACAGAAGAATGTTATAGTTACCCAATTTTGATCATTGCGTGGTTAAAAATAAATACTGTGCAACATAAAAAAGGTGAAAATAAAATTTATGATGACAAAATAAGTAATATTTACGTTCACTGTGGTTACTGCTAGGCTTAAATGGCCACCACCTTCCACAATGCAGTGCAGCTTTTGCATTGGTTTGTGGGATGTGTTGATCACTTTAGGCAAAAAAACACACACCACAGAGCTAATGGTTATGTGGCGCGAGAAAAAGCACAGACGTTCTGAGCCTTCCACAGCCAGACTGAAAATAGTGTGTAAACACAAAGTAAGTAAAAAAAAATAAAATAAAATTCATAAACCAAATAGTTAATAAACAGGGTCATTCGTAAACCGAGTCTCCACTGTATAATATTACAATTTAGTGCCCCATGACAGTCACATCTTTTGTTAGGGCAGCACTCTTTTTTTCCTTGTTCGAGAGAGCGAATTACAGCTGTTTTGTCATGAGCTGTGCCCTGCTGTTCCTTTGTTGGAGCTTGGGTGGCGCGTTGCACCCCTCTCGCCCTCTCTCTCTACCCAGCCATCAGCACCACTTCGGCCACGCACTTGTTGTCAATCAGCATTCATCATTGACTGCATTTAAGCCTGCCAGATTCAGGACTCCACTGCCAGAGTATTAACGTCCATCCATGGTACACTGGCTCTCTACTCGCACGTAAGCTACGCTACTTCTCGCAGTTGACCTCCATGTTCTTCCTCATCCTCAGTGCTCCTTCCGTGCTCCCCGCCTTGCTGATCTCTCCAGCCACGCTGTCTGGATGCAATCCTCATAAACCATTCTCCACAAACTTTTCCCGCCTCCGCCTGGTTCTGGGTCCAGTCAAACCTGATACAATTGTATCGTGACAGAATACTCTGGCCATCATGGACCCAACAACCCAGGAGGCATTAAGAGAAGCACTCACCCACCAAGGCGCCAACATTGGAAGACAGGACAAAGTTCCCTGTGAGATCATGGACTCATTAAACGCCCTCTCTCAACAAGTATCCCTTCTTTCTTCCTAAATGCAGCCCGTCCATCCTCCCGTGAGTATTCCTTCTGAGCCCGCAGCCTCCGATCCATCCCGGCTCCCATAAAAAGAGCTTCATGTTCCTCCACCCTACTCCGGGGACTTAGGTTCATGCAGCCAATTCCTCTTAAATTGCTCACACAATTTAAACTCACCTAGCACCCCAGAACCACCCGGACCATCCAATTCATACAACAGCACTTCTGGTGGCCCAGTCTGGTGAAAGACACCCGGGAGTTTGTCCGAGCGTGCTCCGTCTGTGTCCGAGGAAATACTTCACATCTGCCCCCAGCTGGTCTGCTGTACCCCTTACCTATCCCGATCCGCCCCTGGTCACACATCGCCTTGGACTTCGTGACCAGCCTACCTCCCTCTGAAGGTAATACTATCATTCTTACCATTATAGATTGACTCTCCAAGTATGTCCATTATGTACCCCTTCCCAAATTACCATCTGCCCTTGAAACTGCTAACCTCCTTGTCAGTCACGTCTTTAAACTCAACGGAATCCCCATTGACATCGTCTCGGACTGAGGTCCTCAGTTCTCCTCACAAGTTTGGAAGGAGTTCTGTAAGGCGGTGGGCGCAGCAGCCAGTCTGTCTTCCAGATAGACTGTTATATAGCATTTTAAAGTTGTGTAAATTGTCTTTGTGAGATGAACAAAGATATATCTAACTTTCCCATGTCAACCATTATCTAAGAATATGCCTATTATACAATGTTCTAAAGGCAGCATGGTGGAAAACTGGTTAGAACATCTGGCTCACAGTTCTGAGGACCGGGGTTTCTGAGGACCGGAGTTTCCATTTTCTCCCCGTGCCTGCGTGGGTTTTCTCCGAGTACTCTGGTTTCCTCTCACATAACAGACACGTGCATGGTAGGTTAATATTGGACTCTAAATTGCCCGTCGGCAAGAATGAGAGTTCTTTTATATGTGCCCTGCGATTGGCTGGCGACCAGTTCAGAATGTACCCCTCCTCTCGCCTAAAGATACCTGGGATAGGCGTCGGCACACCCGTGACCCTAGTGAAGATAAGCGGTAAAGAAAATGGATGGATGCATGGATGGACAATGTTTTAAAGAATTATGTTTGTGAAATAAAGAAAGATATATGCAACTGTTAATTCCCATTTCCACCATTATCTATATCTATAAGAGTATTATACAGTTTATTGTCCTTATGTTGATGGTGTTACTAATTAAAGTTCTTTATTCTAATTGATCGTTGGAGCCTATTCCAGCTGACTGTGAGCGAGAGGTTCACCCTGAACTGGTCGCCAGCCAATTGCAGGGCACATACAGTATACTGGGCCATTTCGAGTCTTCAATTAACCTTAAATGCATGTTTTTAGAATGTGGGAGGAAACTGGAGCACCTGGAGAAAACCCACGCGGGCACGGGGGGAACATGTAGACCCCACACAGGGCAGGCCGGATTTGAACCCGGGTCCTAAGAACTGTGAGGCAGATGGGCTAATCAGTCCTCAATGTCCCACCCTAGTTTATGTACATAAATACAGCCTGTCTATATCAATGTTCTTCAACATGTTGGTAAATCGATACCGTATATCCTTTACTGACTAATATATCAGATATTGGCTTTTTTTTTTAGCCTCCAGTACCGGTATCGGCATCAAACCCACAAATTTCATATCGGTATGTCAAATACTCTTTAAGAGAAGTAAGTACTCACACAAGTAAAAAGTAAGCATCTACTCTTGATGCATTAAAATGAACCAATAATTAGAATCATATATAATAGAGTCGTAGCCCACTGAATTAAATTGTGAGGCGTCGACAACTGTGTCCAACCCTCTCCAGAAGCGAGCCAACCTCTCCCAAGTACACAAAAAGAGGATGAACATGACATCACTTACTGTATATCATATACCAGAGGCCCAGAGTTCAGATGCTCGAAAGGGGGAGGGTAATGTAATCTGACTAAAGTAAAAGATACAATTTATAGCAGATACTTATCAGTATGTGACCTTCTGAAATTTATGACAGTGTTGTTTGTGTTAGCATTGGATTTCAAGAAAATTTCTATTTTTCTTTTTCCAGCAGCCTTGCTCCTGGCTACACAAAGGTTTGACCATGGATGGTTTGCATGTTTATGTTAGCAAATCCAGACTTTCTGTCGGAGAAAAGCCTCTGCAGAAGACTGAAGGATGTTCCTCGCCTAATTGTGCCCTAGGAAATAGTGGGTACAACCTCAGTGGGCATAAACTCAGATAAAATATTCTTTCTTATAGTTCCAGTTTCCAGTCTGCATGTCTCCATTCACACATTTGAAAACAGTCTCACGACATTACAATGCAGAACGCATTTGGGATTTTGATTTAAAAAAAAAAAAAAAAAAAAAAAAACAGAAGCAAAGAGGAAACAAATAAAATAATCTGTTATCTCCTTGGAACACAAAGCCAGCGGTTTCTGGTATATAAAAAAAAATGCAACCTGTTCCAACAAAGCACAATTTAATCCCAGTCCAAGAGAACAGGAGAGAAAAAAAACAGTAGTCTATCTAGTGCCCCTCAATATTCATTGTTCCTGTTTAATTTATTTTGGGTGCATAATCCTTTCAGTTTCAACAGCAAATTTAACAGTCCCTAAGGTCTAAGCACCAGACTGGTCAATACAAAACCAGACACCTAATTACTGAGCATACCGCGCTCTCTTTCAACCCCTCCTCCCTTCTTTTCTAGCTCTCTCCTCTTCTTCTCGCAGCTGTGGGGTTCATATACACAAGAGCAGCAGTCAGGCAGTATTAGGTTTCCACTTCCCAGGTCTCGCTTAAAAGCCTGTCCCATAATGGCCCTTCAGTCACACAAACACGCATTGGGTTTCACACAAGAAATAGCGCACAACGTTGGACGACTACGTGTGAATACTGGACATAGACGTTCACTTGAGCACTTTTGAGAAACCTAAAAAATAATTCTTTATCTGCCTCCATACACACTCTAGTTATGTTGCGTAAGCATTAAGTGATTTTAGTTCTATGCCAAAAATACGGCAAAATTTCTCCCCAGTGTAGTAACATTGAAATCAAGAAAATTGTATGTTTGCAATTGTACACTGCTAATGGCAGGCACCATTACAAGGGTGCAATTAGTAATCAGTAATTGATGCATCAGGCATCAGTAATTGATGCCTCGTTGTCAGGTAATAAATTAGAGCCCCAAGATGATAGGCTGCTTCGCTAACAAAATACAGCTGACCAACTGTATAGTTAAAAAAAAAAAAAAATCAATATTATTCATGTTAAATAAAAATTATTATGAATGAAGCACAATAAATGTGTAATTAGATTATTTATAGGGGGGGGGGGAACCCACACAAATACGTCACAATAAGTAGATTATGAAGTTTGAGCTCCAGTTAGAGTAGAACACACAAACAAAAGCATTTGAATACTGTCTACAGTGGAACCTCGGTTCACAAATGCCCCTGTTCACGAACAAATTGGTTTCCGAACACAATTGTCAGAAATATATCGCTTCGGTTCACAAAATACCTGTATGCTTTAGTCCGTGCAAAGTCGCAGCATTCACTCGGAGTGTTCAGAAACGCAGCTTCTCACCGCCACTTAGCGAAATATAACAATCATGACAATATTGACAACCATATTCCGATGATAATGGAAGCTCATTATGTTTATATTAAATGAAATCGTGTTGGTAATGTCGTCCAATAAATGTCCAGAGTTTAAAATATGAATTTCTCAGTATTTCATTGAGAACCCTAAAGGGTTAAGATCACTTCCCTCAGACAATGGGAAGAGTTAGCCCCTCAGTGACCCGAGAGGAATGTCCTTTGTCCCGCTGCAAATGTTTGTCGTTGCCCATTGTGTCCGTATTACCCACGCACCCCTCGTCACCCCGCAATTTGAACGTGGCGACCCAGCGCACTAAGCTGCTGCCACATAGAGGAAATACATACACATATGCAAGCTCACATACAGATACACAAAGAAGGCCCCCACCCCTTTTACTAACGGATGAGCTGCTGTCAGCTTAAACAAATTGCCATTGATCTCTTGACCCATCATAGGAAACTGCTTGAAAATGTTTTGAACACAAAATTGGCTAATAACTTTAAATGTGTAAAGAAAATGGGATACAACAATGCAGCCATACTGATGGATTACATTAGATTTTTTTTTTTTTTTTTTTGTCCTTAGAGTTGATGATGCTTTTATTTCCATGTCTGAAATATTGGCTCGGTAAATTCCAAATGAAATATTTTTTTAGATCAGTCTTTATTCTAGATTTATGATAGTCGAGGGGAAAATATTTTAAAAGTGATACTCGGTCTCCATCATATTCTATTATTATTGTTTGAACCAGAAACCAAGTGGTTGTGCGTGGATGAGGGCGCTAAGACAGATATTTCATAATTCCAGTTTAGTGGCACGATGCCACTACATGCAACATGAAAAACTCCACACTGGCGAGGCTGGACTTGAACCTGGGTCCTCAGAACTGCGAGGCAGAAGTGCTAACCAGTCGTACGCCGTGCCGCCTAATAGCATTTTATTACTGAAAATTTTATAACTGAATATAAAGGGTTGTGGTTGAGCAGGAGGCTATCCCTACTGACTTATTCTGGATTCGAGGCTTGGCACCCCCTGGCCAGGTCACCAGCCAATCACAAGTAATCATTTTCTGTAGGTTTTTAAAATTTCATGTGCAGATGTAAATAATAATTTGCAGATGTAAATAATAATTTCACAGGGTTAAGATTTGTGGAGCGCTCCAAGCAAACATCCTTCCGCTCATCCAATGGATCCCCAAACATAGTAGTGCAGCCAAGCACACTGAGCCATATTAGTTGTCTTGAGGAAATTCACAGAAGCTGGATGACTTGCATTCCTCTTTGCATTATTTTGTTTTTAACAAATTACAACTTGCATTCAGTCAAGATTTTAAAAATGAAATACTTCAGTCATTGAGATAGAGGACGTGTGGGTTAGGTATCCTTTTTTTTGTGAGCGGTATATTTCAATGACTGTCCACTTACTGTAGATATTTCAATTTACGTGACTTGCAACAGTAACGCGGGAATTAGTCCTTGATAAATACTTCAACTATAATTGCCTGGGCCTATATCGTGTCTGAAAACAACGTGCATCAGTGCAATTGAAATGTTGCACATCTGAATTTGGTTATTTCCATTCACTGAGAATCATCTCTGCGCAGGAACAGTAATCGTAATCCGCTCAAAGTGAGTCAATATAAAGATTCAACAAATTTATGTCAGCACACAGAGCATGATTTTGCTACATGCTGACAGGCCAGTAAATTTAACTGCAGACATACAGGTCGGTAGATTCAAACAAATGCTTGTAAAGTATTTTAGGAAAAGTGAAATTGAACAGTCCCTATCATGTGCTTTTCATAGTTTGCTTTGGTAAAAGTGTTATGGGTTTAAACCTGAGACTCTTCAAGTAAAATATCTGAAATACCGCATCATCGTGATAAACCGACAAGTGGTTTATTTGCACAGCATCATGGGCCTCCTCAGGGACAACTTGTATTCACTATTCATATTGTAGGTAGAGTAGTACCTAGACTTACGAGTGACCCGACTTGGAATTATTGAATAAAATGCTGAACGTATGAAAAATAGATCTTCAATTTGGGAGTTTTACTGTGGAAATGTGGAATTTGGGGAATATGGAAAATACTTTGTAATTGGAATGGTTCGAATTGGTCAAGAAATGTTGAAGCCGCTGGGAATAATGTAGAATACAGGAATATTAATGTTGAAAGCTGAAAATATTTCCCAGTGATTTGATACATACAGTCCACCCTTTGCAGCTATAACATCTTAAACTCTTGTGGGAAGGCTTTCAATCAGCTTTAGGAGTGAGTTTATCGGAATTTTTATCCATTTTCCCAGGAGCATATTTGTGAGCTTATACACTGATGTTGTACAAGATGGCCTGGCTCTCAGTCTCCACGCTAATTTATCGAAAAGTGTTCTATTGGGTTGAGGTCAGGATTGTGCAGGCCAGCCATGTTCATCCACATCAAACCACAAAGTTGGTAATGTCCAAAATATTAGCCAGTGACCTCCAGTGAAATGACCTCTGAATGCTTCAGAATACAGAGAGATTTTAAGCTGAATTCAGTACACCCTGGACAGGTCGCCAGCCAATTGTGCTTCAATGATACGATGTTCAACAGGTTGAATTGGCCAGAATATTTGCTGAGGTTGCAATTAAAAGACGTGTCCGAGAACCAAACTACGTTGTTTCTTTTCAGACAGAAAAAAAGGGTGGCAGAAAAGGAAACCATTTCTTGTTGTTTAAGCTGTGAGAATTTAGCAGCTTGCTAATGTGCTGCTTTCATCTTGAATGCCACCCCGGTCACATGGCAGCAGCAGGATCACAACTAATAAATCACAGCTACTGAGTGAGCTTTTCCTTTCACTGCTTGCAAACAACAACTGGGCTAATTTATAACCAGGCACAGCACACAGAAGATAAGCTATAATTGGCTGTGGAGGTCAGGCAGGTTATCTGGCAACACCCCGCAATGCAACAATAAAAGTCTTCACCTTGCAAACAGAGATGATTTTATTATAGCTTTACAACAGATTAGCAATATTATCAAATGCCTTGATCTCAATAAACTCAATCCGAGATTTTCCTCAACATATTAGTACAACGCTTTGGACAGTATACTTGATGAGACCTCATTACAACAGCTCAGAAAGCGTCATTAGATTGTGACCCACTTGCTCAAATTAGAGTGTAATTTGTGTATATTTTTAAATCAGCAGAGCTTGTGGCTAAAATCCAGCACCCCCGCGCCCCAAGAGTATTAGAAACATGGGCATTATGTTGCTCTAATTACAAAGTCAAAATGGCACAGTGAAGTTAATTTTTGCCAAGACAAATTGATGTGTGACGAACTTATTTTTTTAAATACTGGTAATTGATATGATCTCATTGAAATAGTCTCCGTAACAGATCTGGGCAAAGTATGGCATGCGGGCCACATCTGGAACGTCCACAGTTTCTGGCCGGCCCTCACAGTATTCATGAAGTCAAAATAAAACAGAAAATATGCGATGCTTTTATTTGAAAAGTGGTGCTTCTATTTTGACGCGCACTTACAGTACGAGGGCAGTACAAACGAGCAAGCGCAACGACTTTTGTCTTTTGCGTGGCCGAATTATTTGCTATATTTAGTGACTATCCTTCTAGGAACTATTCTTCCAAAAAAGTGACGAGTTATGATGGCAACAGTGGTCCTCATTTTGGCAACATTTTTATTTCCTGCATGTTGGAGGAAAAGGGGGCCAGGGGAATTGACTAATACTGTACAACATGAGTTAGCAATTGGTGCAAACATTTTTATCACACTTTAAAAAAACAGAAATATTTGCACTTAGTCTTTTTTTTGTGTGTGTGTGAATGTTGATTAAATAGTGGTCATGTTAATAAGTCTATATATGTATTTAATGACTGCATTTTTATTTCCTAATCATAAGAACATATACCATATCCACACAGTTATCAGCTTATCAAAACAATACAATTAAATTCTTTAAATACATTGATATTAATCAATTAGGAAAAAAATTGAGGTTAGCCTGTCAGCGTGGCCGTCGACAACCAATTCCGGTTTCTCGCATGGCCCCTTTGGAAAATTGGCACAGTTGAATTTGTATATCAGGCTTTGTACAGTATATCAGATCTGTCGGAATAACACATAACATTACTTATAGTCTGGTTGACTGTAATCTGCAAGGAATCTGAAAATTGAGAAAGAGGACACTTATTTCAAAAGGCGCTACAAAATAAATTCTGACATAAACCAGCAGCTATCATGAGCAAATGTAGTCATTTACTGATAACGCTCCCGCTTGATTCACGATGACTTGTGGAATCAAACAACGCAAAACTCATCCAATTTAGGACTATAAAGTTCAGAAACACATTTATTTCACAACCAACATGAATTTGCATTATGTAGTCAACTGATTCCATCCAAATGAAAAGCCACTCTGTAATAACCGACAAGTCAATGGAAACATTATTATAATGTCAAGTGAAAAAGTTTCAACTTCACTGTGCTTCCCCCATACTCCCTTCCCCCAGTTGGCCTCCAGTCCACCTCTGCTCTCACTCTACCTTGACCCTAAACACAATTCAAAAAGCACAAGCCTTTCTTACCACTTCCATTCAAAAGCTAACAAAATGAGACCGTGAACTTGAAAGAAAGAAAAAGAGGGCAAAAAACACTAAACACAAAAAACTAACACAAAATTGACACTGGCGTGAAACACAGCAGCTGCTAAAGCAAACATTGTTTTGTCCCAAAGTGGCGATCAAACTTTCCAAAGTGCTAAGAAAAACAGAAACACTTACCACAGAGATCCCAACATCCCAAAGAGAGAATGTAAGATTCCCCCCTTTTGTCCGATACCCCTTCCATTTCTCTTTCAATACAGCACCCCCACCCCTTGGAGAGGCAGAAAGAAGAGAGTGAGACCGAGGGAGAGCGGTAGAAAGAGATGGGGGCGGGCGCTTTAGACATTAGTTCTGGTGTGGAGAGAGATGGAGGCGACAGTTGCAGCTGTGCACCCCCATCAGTATCTGCTCAAATGCAATCCTCTCGTCCATGTGGGACTGTGGCACCGTGGAGAAAAAGAAAAAAAAAAAAAAAAAAGGAAACGGAAACAAAGTGATCCTCTTACACGCGGCCCAGGGAAACTGGGTGAGACAAACAAGGAGAGGACAAGAGAGAGTCAGCGCGAGAGCAGGAGCGAGCGGGGAAGGAAAACACGTGAGCTTGTCACAAGGCCGAAGCAGAATAGCAGGTTCAAGTTTTCAGCGTTTCCTTTACTTTGTCGCGGAGCTCCGACGACTGAGTGGGAGGGAACAAGCCACAGCTTCGAAGAAGGCAAGGAAACGGCGGATAATACCTTCCAGCTTCTTTCTACCCCCACCAATCCCTCTCGCTTTCTCTCACCCAAAATCCCTCCTTTTTTTTTTTTTCTATCTCTCTTCGCTCTGGTAATAAGCCTGGCTCGCAACAACCCCCTCCTCTTGGAGCTGGAATGCAGGCAAGAGTTTCAAGAGGCCCAGTTAGACAACCCTCAAAGCCAATGCACCTTGACCTCCAGGTCAGACAGACAGTGTGCGACAGTGTGTGTGTGTGTGTGTGCGTGCGTGCGAACTTGGGAGGGGAGGGGAGGGGAGTTGTAGTTGTGTCTCGGTGCACTTAATTCTGTGTATTAATTTCTAGGGCAGCTAAGCCTTACAAGATCACATAACCAAAGCCGCGCAAGCACTTGACAGAGGCACACTATGATGCATCGACGCCGGGAAGGAACCGGCCTTGAGTCACGATCAGCACAACACTCCATGTTCTTTGCTGTACACAATAGCTGCTTTCATTCGGAGAGAGTAATTTGATGGCGAGTTGCTTGGGTTAAGGAAATCAATTCAATTGATACTGTTGACCAATTGCTAAACAATCAAAACATCCCTTTTAAACTTTTTTTTTTGGAAACTTTTACAAGTATAGGTCTATTAGATACGCTACAAACAGGCAGATTTGCATCGTTGGAATAAAGTAAGCTTCAAGACTTTGGTGTTGTGGATCAAGTGTCCGTGCTATTACGACCTCACATTTTCAGTTTTTCGGGGTATGCCCACGCTGAAAAAAAATTAAACACTGGATAACCTTGAAACATGTCACAGTTCATATTTTAGCTTTGATTAAATGTAATGAGTCATTTAGTATATCCTGGAAGTTTTTTTGTTTTGAAGGTTGGAATAAACGTGACCAGTTTTAGCTTCATTTAGTTTAGAAACACAGCAGCGAGTTTCAGTGTTAATACACGAGACTCTCACACAACCTTCACACAAGGTTTTAACCGTCCTTTTTTTTTTTTTTTTTTTTTTTTTGAACAATTTATGGCCTCTTTCTGGTTTATCTGAGAGAAACACTGTATATACATTGAAACAGTAGCTCCTCCCGTCCCCATTCTACCTGACCTGCACTCTCCGGACAATAGTTTATTAAATTCGAGGGCTTAATATTCCCTCCAGTCAAGGACCGATTCATGTTTAAAACCAGAAATGAATTTTAACTAACTGTAATGTTACAAAAATGCCAAGTTTAATTCTTTTTCTTACCTCGATTCCTTCCGTGCAAGTCTGTAATGTGTGCAAATTACATTCAATTAAAAGAAAATCCTTTGGTCAAAATAAAGCACTTTAGTTTGAAGCCCTGCTTTAAATTGAGCTCACCTCACCACTGTCTTATACTTTGCCGTTCATCCTAGCAGAGACTCTTCTGTCACACAACACACCTGACACATTCCACCACCCGTTCCAACCTGCTTGGACCCGTTTCTTGCTTTGGACTGTTGACCCCAAGTATTTCAAGTCCTCCACCCTTGCTATCTCTTCTCCCTTTTAGCCTCACTCTTCCCCTTCAACCCCTCTCATTCATGCACATATATTCTGTCTTACTTTTCAACAAACGAGGGACACCGTCCCAGCCTCAGGCGGGGCGGGGACTGGCTGCATCGTGGCCCTGCGGGTTGGTGGGCGTCTTGCTCTCCTTGGGGTGGTGGCAGGGCGCGTGGGGCAGTGGGGGTGTGTGGGTTGGCTGGCCAGCGGACCACCCTGGGTCCCTCGGTGTGGGACGTGTCCCGTCCCCCGGGCTGCTCTCGGGTGGATTCCTGGGCCCGATCTCTCGATTGATTGGGTGGGGTCCTCAGCCACCGTGGTCAAATCCCTTGCATTTGTCCACAGGCACACGCCCCTGGGACTTTTTCACTGGTTATGGGGCCACTCACTTATTGCGACAAATAACTCATGAATATGCAAACTGCTTGGGTAGCCCCTCACTCCCACTCTCGTCCTATAGACGTTTATAATTTCCATAACCACTCCCAACACACTTCAGTTGTACAGCCGGGTTCATGACCCTTGTCCTGCATGCTTCTTCTACTGCCCCATACAACCCTTATATTAATGCGTCATTGTTCTAGCTATATAAGGATTTACTTTTCTCATCTTGTTCGCAGTTAGTGCTTTGTGTTTTGTCTTCTTTTCTCACTCCCCTCGAGAAACTTTGTTCTGTTCGACTCTGATTCTCGATCAATAAAAGCTTAAAAACTCCACTGTGACACAGTAAAACTGCTCCGGCATAAAAGAGATACAGATCCTCCATTCTGCTTGACCTAACAGGGCAAAAAAAAATTTGCTTGTTCACTTGTGGGATGTTCCAAACAGGTGTTTGATGAGCATTCCTCAACTTTCTCAGTCTTTTTTGCCACCTGTCCCAGCTTTTTTTGGAACGTGTTGCAGCCATACAATTCTAAGTTAATGATTATTTTGCTAAAAGCAATCAAGTTTATCAGTTTGAACATGAAATATCTAAATGTCTTTGTTGTGTATTCAATTAAATATAGGTCGAACATGATTTGCAAATCATTGTATTGTGTTTTTATTTAACGTCCCAACTTCATTGGAATTGGGGTTGTACACACAGCACCCCATATTGACAGGAAAAAAAAACGGAATTGTTGAAATTTTTGCAGACGTATTAAAAAGGAAAAACTGAAATCTCACACAGCTGTAAGTATTCAGACCCTTTGCTGTGACCCTCATATATTTAACTTGTTTGCTGTCCATTTCTTCTGATCATCCTTGAGATGGTTCTACACCTTCATTAGAGTCCAGCTGTGTTTGATTATACTGATTGGACTTGATTAGGAAAGCCACACCCCTTGTCTATACAAGAGCTTATAGCTCACAGTGCATGTCAGAGCAAATGAGAATCCTGAGGTCAAAGGAACTGCCTGAAGAGCTCAGAGACAGAATTGTGGCAAGGCACAGATCTGGCCAAGGTTACAAAAACATTTCTGCTGCACTTAAGGTTCCTAAGAGCACAGTGGCCTCCATCACCCTTAAATGGAAGACGACCAGAACCCTTCTGGCCGTCCGGCCAAACTGAGCAATCGGGGGAGAATGACCAGCACAATGGAAATTGGGTGGAAGAATTCAATTAAATTCAAATATTCAATTGAAAACATTCAAGAATGTCTGTCCGGAGTCAACAAACTTTTGGTGCAGGGAGTTTAACACGTTTTTAGTGAATTTGATCAGGGCACAAGCAGACATGCACGTGTGGTGGATGACAGATTTCATTCCTAAATATGTCAACAGCGGCCATCGAATCCTCTGATACATTACGCATTATTATTATTATCACCATGATCATGATAATTTTTTTTAATTCATCCCACGTACCGGCAGGCACGCAGCTATTGGGTGGGGGCGGGTCATACGAACGATCGTTGGTGGGGACAGAGACATGAAGTCCGCAGAATTCCGTATATTTAAGTCGCCAGCAGTTTTCAGCAGCTCATTCTGTATTTCATAAGAGCCTGCAAACGTTAAAAGCTCCAGTCAAGCACGGATCAATGTGTACACTTCCGCACAGAGACGTCTCCATGCAAGACTATTGCGCCACATTTAAAGGGAATGAGAGGCGCCGCTTTGATTGGCAGTGAATAGAGTCGGCTGTAGACACACCAATAGTGGCGCAGCCCACCCTTTTTTTTTTAATATACCAACTGCGCGTGTCTGCAAAAATATCAAAAACCCAGTCTAACGCACCGCCACCCAAACTTTGTTTACTTTCTGTTGTCCTTCTTTTATGCTTCACTTATTGTCACTTAAGCCCATATGGGTGTGTGTACCACTTTCCATGTTGAAAGAAATTCTTGATCTGAGCTTCTGGACCGCAATTGGATATTTAATGGTGATCACGGTTGCCATACAGTCATTAACGCAGACTCAAAATGTTCCGGGTCGGGATGCGGGAGAGGACCCAGCAGCAGAGATGAACAAAGCAAGTAAACTTATAGGGCGTTTATTTTCCTCGCAACAAGACATTGCAACAAAGAATGACGAAAGCTAGCTGTAACAACATAAAGTTTGTTTTGTTGAAGGAGTAGCGAAGTGACAGTCAGTCCAGCAGCTGAAAACACCCACTCTTTTGTTTTATTAAAACATTAGTCCAACATTTGCTGAAATGTTGTAAAATGCCCATCCCTACTTCAGACCATCACATATTTGAATATAAGTAAAAGCTGTATTTTTAACAACCCTCTCAAACTTTATAGCTTTCTACAAAGCTACAATGAGGACTGCATGTTGGCTTGGCACCTTACACAACTACCATCAGTCATACAGACAACTTCTTCATTGCTGATGCCAGCATTAAGTATACCGTGACATGTATTAGTCAAACCGTTGACACAAAAAACGGTTATTTGAGGACAAGCACGTACCTCAGACAGTCTCTTGCCTTACAGCCATGTGGTTTAATATAACGTTTCATATGCCAAGTGTGCTGGCAAAGGAAATAATGCCATTTAGTGAAACACTCAGTGATGAGGGCCACAAGGTACAGAGGGGGAGCTAAACAAACAAAAACTAGTCAACTGAAAGGGTTCATTAAGGATTGCAGACCTCAGAGTCGCAGGACTTACTTTTTACATACATTAAATGTAGGGGTTGAACGACTAAAGATTTATTTGTAGCTTATGACTTATTAATGACTAATGCTCGTCACAAAACGTCCGGTTATGTAAATCTGACCAATTAAATCTTTGTTGTTGGATATAAACCTAAAATTGAAATGTGAAAAAACAGACCTAGTTTAACTTTTTTTCTTAGATAAAAAAAAAAAAAAAAAAAAAGTTTATTTTTGATTGCCAATTGAAAATGGAAAGAACGAACGATGCAAAAGAACAGCCACTATTAAGAATGGATGCAATCATAAATTTGGATGTTTTAGTGATAAATTGCCTTGACAATGAAAGTAATGTTTTGAGATGGTTAATAATACCTGATCTCAGTGATTCTCAGGGACAAACAAGGAGTTCCGGGGATCCCCACCAGGATCGGCTTGCTCTTCCTGGCCCTCCTTTACCAGTGTTTCTATTTCTAGTGTGATTAAGCCCAGAAAGCAACAGGGAGACAAGATGGGATCAGGTTCATCTTTGGTACTCTCTGAGGTCAACTGGCGGGACAGGGCATCAGGCTTGGTGTTCTGGGCCCCTGAGCGGTAGGAAAGGGTGAATGTGAACTGGTCAGAAAACAACGCCCACACGGCTTGACGGGAGCTCAGCCTCTTGGCAGAGCGGATGTACTCCAAATTCTTGTGGTCCGTCCACACGATGAATGGGTGTTCGGCGCCTTCCAGGAAATGCCACCATTCCTTCAACGCCATCTTCACCGCCAAGAGCTCCCGGTCTCCAATCCCATAATTTGTCTCCGCCTGAGACAACTTGTGAGAAAAGAAGGCGCAAGAGTGGACCTTACCATCAATCCGGGATCGCTGAGACAGCACCGCGCCAACCACCGCTTCCAATGCGTCGACCTCAACAATGAACTGCCCCTGTGGATCTGGATGGACGAGGATAGGAGCTGAGGAAAAAAGTTTGTTTAGCTCACAGAAGGCCAGGTCAGCCTTCTCAGATCAATGGCAGGATTTTAGCGTTGATGTGAGGGCAGTGAGGGGTGCTGTGACCCGACTGTAGTTCTGAATGAACCGCTGATAGAAGTTGGCGAAGCCATTGCAGCTTCTTTGGTGTGGATGACGTTGGCCACTCGGTGACTGCGACTACCTTGGCTGGGTCCATTTGAAGCTACTCCTCACCAATGACGTAACCTAGAAAGGTGGTCTTTGGAACATGGAACTCAAATCCGCTTTGACAAAGAGCTCGTTCTCAAGGAGTCTCTAAAGTACTTGGCGAACATGTCGTTCGTGATCGGTGCTAGAACGGGAGAAAATCAGGATGTCATCCAGGTACACAAAAACAAATTTTCCGATCATGTCACGCGGGACCTCATTGCCCAAGGCTTGGAAGATGGCAGGGACAAGAAAACAATTCTATTAAACTGGAAAAACAAATAAACAATCTATTAACATCTATCAGTGGCTAAATCTCATTATAGAATATATTACGTTAGAAAAAATATCAGCAGAACGAAAAACCATTAATATGTCAAGTATAACTTTTGTCTCATGGAATGAAAATGGCATTCATTCACAGGCAAAGAGAATTAAGATTATGGATTGCAACAAACCCATTTGTCAAAATCTGAAGAAAATTACGTATCAGATTTAAATTTGTCCTTTTCAGCTAGCTGTAGCAGCAGACAACGAGGAGTCGCAATACTAATTCATGACACTAGTTTTTACACTAAATAGGACAATAATTGACCCAGAAGGTCAATAATTGTTCATTCAACTATCCATCCATCCATTTTCTTTTACCGCTTATCCTCACTAGGGTCGTGGGCTGCTGGAGCCTTTTTGAAGCTGTGACTCCCGCCTCATTCCACTCTTTCTGGACCTCTGCTAGATTCTTGAATGGTCTTGGTTTGATAATCCGCTGAAGCCCACGGTCACCTTTTTTGTTGGTGCATCTTCTCCTGACATGTTTTGTCCTTCCACTAGACTTTCCATTGATATGCTTGGACACAGCACTATGTGAACAGCCAGCCTCCTTAGCTATGAACATTTGTGGCTTACCCATCCTATGGAGGGTATCAATGATGGTCTTCTGGCCAGTTGTCAAGTCTTCCCCATATTGAATCCAACTGAGACAATTGAACCAAACTGAAGCTATTTAATGACACCTGGGGAAACCTGTGCAGGTGCTTTGAATTTAGTCGATGATTAGTGTGTGATGGTTGAAAACATTTCTTCACAGTATTCACATTTTTTTAATTCCTGATTTTTATGGGTGGGTTTTATGAGCTGGAAGCTCAAATTATGTAAAAATGAACAAATAAATATTTGAAACTGTTTAAATTGTGGATCCTGAATGTATACTCTATGAAAGATTTTTTGAAAAGGGTCTGTATATATATATATATATATATATTATATATTAATTTGTCTTGTCGTTTGAACCGCCGACATTTTTATTTTATTTTTTTTAAATAACTTCTTTATTGGCTGTCAGATATTTACTACGTCAAAAGACACACGACAAGGCTAAAAATAAACTAGTTTTTGGATTTAAATATATTGCGCACACAGTGTATTATATAGATCGGATGGTGTATTCAACTCGACTGTAGTTTGAAAAGGATTTGCAAATCATTGTATTGTGGTTTTATTTACATTTTACACAACGTCAACTTCCTTGGAATTGGGGTTTGTGAATTGTTTGTGCGCACACAAACACACAAATGCACACACACATATAGTTGCACATTAGTTAAATAAACATTTAATATTTACAAAAAAAGAGTGAGCATTTTCAGTCTCTTTGCAATTGAGAGTAACAAACTTAATTCGCTTTACTTTGATTGTAACCAGCTGACATTGTGTCAGGTATCACTTCGCTACTTTAGAAAGGTTTTGAAAACTGATTTTTAACAAAGGACACAAATATTAATTCTTGTGATCTTTGACACTTTGCTAAAACAACAAAGCGTACTTTCAATGGTTCAGAAAATAAGAAAACAGGATTGAATTATTCCAATTCATCAATTTTCATGGTTAATAATTACGTGCATTTTGAGAATCTGTTTTCAGTAATTAGTGAAATTTAACCTAGTCAAAGAAAAAACACAACACATTTATTTGGCCTAAAAGGGCCATAAATAAAACTTTATTCTATGGATTTATTAACAAGCCACAGAAAGTCTATGGCTGCCCACCACAGCACTTAAACCATCTCATTCCGAAGCAGCCCACAAAGACGTGAGACCCTTTTGAGTTACTCTGAGGTGCTGATAAACTTGTTTTTCTTTGAAGGTTTTCTTTCCTTAGAAAAAGGAAACAAAACAGTAATACTGTACCAAACTGGAGGCAGAGCCGCTGGGCAAACATACCTTTTCAAACAGAGACAGATGCTTTGAGAAAGGGCTTGTAGCTTGGTTGGGGGAAACTTGAATCAAAACAGTAACAACCGGTAAACTATGAACACCCCCCAAAACAGTAACAACTGGTAAACTATGAACACCCCCCCCCCTAAACTTGTTTTGTCTTTGTCTCACAAAGCTGAAGCTGAATGTGCTTGGCTTTTGGCTGCATGATAGTCTTTGTGCTCCACTAGCATTTCTCTCTTCATCCTCCCTCCAAAACAGTCCATCTTGTCCTTTCCCCCTTACACTTCCTCTGTTGTTTTTGCGTAAAATAAGTGAAATAATACCTTGAATGATAAAACCTATAGCAGCAAAAGAGTAACAGAGGAATAAGAGCTAGAAAGCAAGTGAGCCCTGGATTTCTAAAAGGAAGGCATGGGTTAAGAGAGGTCCATGGGATTTAAGCCCAGCGTCGAGCCTGGAATAAGGGGAGAGGTGCCTGGCTCATCCTCAGAGCTCATCTCCCATGGTTGGCCACCTTGCAGAGGGTGGTCATGATGTGGCTATATCTTTCACACAGCTCCAAGGTGGAGTAGGCGGGAACCTTCGGGGGGTCATGGAAGCTTTTGATCTCCGTTGAGCAGTCCAGTAACTTGGGGAGGAAGTCAGTCAGCTTTTCTTGGAGGTTGGCTATCATCGGAAAAATGGCCAGACAGAGGAAGATAACAAAATGATTAATTGGACGGGCTTTGCGTCCTCATTTAAACCTCAAAACACAGACATGAAGTGAGAAAATATTTGCAGTATGATATCACATGTGGAAGTGCGTTCCACTAGCAGACAGTAAAAGTCTAAAGAGTATGGGTGTGGGTGATAAAAGGTAGCCTTTCCTGAACATTAGCCAGAACAAGCACTTGCTGGACCAAACTGATATGATAAGACAATTGCCAAACACTTAAGTGCAATCTGACTGCTGACTTTATTACGACCGCTTAACACAATCATAAATACAGTATGTTTTTTTTTCCACTTTTTAAAGAGATGGAATAATCTTTTTTTTTCCTGAATATTTAACTCTTGTTTCGGTGAAGATTCACAACAGTGTCAAGTATGGAGCTCACCATCATTAGTTTGTTTTTAATAATCCAAGTACTGACATTGACGAAAATGAAAGTTATATTGTAAACAGATTGAAACTGTTTTCCGTAATTTCTTGTGTATAATTTGCACACCCACCATAATTTGCCATATTCCTAGTTGTGAAAAAAGTGTACTTTAATTTGAATATCATATGTAATATCTAATGTTGCAAATATATATATATATATATATTACGGTACATTTTTACTGCTGACCGAGGTTGCATTTGCAAATTCAATCTGACGCCCTAACTCTTGCGTGCGTGTGTTCCCCACATTCCAACAACGTTTGAGTTTCTGAACGGTCCGAGTGTAGCACAGCAGCGCCGGAGTACATTTCCGAACAACCCCCTCTGAGAATCATGACGTCATTGCGGGCGTGCGCCATGTGTTGTTATAGCTAATGCCTTTAGCATCTTCAGCAGATTTATTTCTACCACTGCCACTTAGCAGAGCAGATTCCCCAAGTTAAAAAAAGTTGAAGAAAAGAAGGGCAAGTTACTCTTCTGCTTTTAAGAAGAAAGTGGTCACTGCTGCGGAGTCAGAAGGGAACCCTGTTGCTGCTTAACTAATGTGAGGTTATGGAGGAAATCCAAAGTAAAGCTCCTAAGATCCTACCCGATAAGACTAATAGTTTCAACAGTACTCTAACAAACTGCAATCAAATGATTTCTATAACTCTCAATTGGGCTTTACACGATCAGGATAACTGGGGCCGACCAGCGGGTTAAAAAAAAACGATAACCGATCGGCTCACAAGATGGAGCAATGTGTCCATTTAAATGACTTTTTCATTTCCTGTATACACTTGCGTACTGTATACTGAGTATCTTCTCTAGTCTAGTGATTCCCAACCAGTGTGCCGTGGCACATTAGTCTGCCATGAGCAATCTTCAGGTGTGCCATGGGAAATTATAAAATTTTACTTAACTGCTGAAAAAATTATTCATTTCCAAGAAATAATGTATCTTTATTCCTCTATTTATGCCAGTGAAGCATAGTGACAGACAGAACAAATAAATCCTCTTCTATGAGATGGCAGGAAGTATATACAGTAATTACTGCATTACTTTATCTACGTTTTCTGACATTTTTGTTTGTTGGTGTGCCGTGAGATTTACCAATTATAAAATATGTGCCTTCGCTCCATAAAGGTTGGAAATCACTGCTATAGTCAGGTCATGTATGCTAATCAGTCAGATCAAACCAACATTACAAAATGACAGAAATAAGGGGTAGTTCGATCCACGCATTATGTTGTCTGTCTCAGACGTGTTGTCTGTCCCACAGCCCCGACATGTTTTAAAAAAATTATTTATTGGTTGTCAGATATTTACAGTACTACGTCAAAAGACACACGGGAACGCTAAAAATAAACTAGCTTTTGAATTCAAGTATACTGTACAGGATGGCGACGCGGAGAAAATGTCTTTTGTGGAGCCGATCAATTGGCGAATTAAATGTACATTAAAGCCGATCAGCATAAAACGCTACTTATCGGATCAGATCGGTGTAAAGTCTACTCTCAATGAGACTTGTGCACCTGTCAACAGGTATATTGACCTATTCCTCATGAGGAAACTGCAGTTTGTCTTAGGTTTAAAGGATGCGTTCTCCAGACGGCACATCTCCTTCCACAGATATTCAATAGGCTTTAGATCATGGCTCATACAAGGCCACTTCACAAAAGCGCAATGTTTTGTTTTCATGTTTTGGTCTCTTGGGGATTTTTAACTGTGCGTTTTTGGGTCATTATACTGTTGGAGGATCCATTGCTGCTGAGACCAAGCTTTCTGACCTGGGCAGCGCATTTCACTCCAAAATGCCTTCGTAGTAATAGTTTGGAATTTCATTTTGCCATGCACAGATTTTAGACACCCTGCGCCAGCAAAGCAACCATATAACATAGCCTAGTCCTCTTCTATGTTTCACAGTAGGTACAGCGCGCTTCATTTTTATATCTATAAACATACTGCAGAGCTAATGTGCCCTGCCAAAAAATTCCAGTTTTGGGGCTGAATAAAAAAAAAAAAAACTTTATTCAAGTGATTAACACACTTGAATAACGACTATGACAATAACAGTGTCTTTCCCTAATATTCACAGAATGAGTGGTTGCACGTAATAGTTAATATTCCCAGCCCTTGTACCAATAACCTATTTAGAAATACCCAAACATTTGGGTATGTTCTTTTCAGTCAAAAACTCACGTTCCATCTCCTGGCCCAGGTAGGAGCACCAGCGGTTCCTCATGTCTTCCACTGCCAGCAGGTCCCTCTCAGTGTCATGGACCAGGAGCAAGGGGATGCAGGGCACCACCAATTCATTCATGATTCCCAAACCAGTGGTCACCACTGGTTCTTCTCCCGACTCAAACATGGCAGCTGCTTGCTCATTTAATTTCTATGGACCATGAAACACATTACACACCATTACAGTGAATATGTTTTACGAGGAATGTGCTGCTACATGAGTAAAACCAATGAGTATGTGGATTTGTATCCTTTTAGTTTACCAGACATTAATAAGTAAACTTAACCTTTACCTAGAATCACTAAATTCTGATAGGGTGAGGTTTTGCAGCGATTAAAAGAGGTCAAATTAATTGACAAATATTTAATGTTTAGAGCCATTGTTTAATTTAAAACTGTCCAAATCTGTGGAATTGCAGCCTCTCAACAGCAAATATCAGATTTCTGTAGTCCTCCATGAAACCAGACAGATTAATCAAAATAAGACATCTGAAAACATCCGCTATTACTTTGGAAAACAACGATCAACATTTTTGCCTGTTATGGAACAAACAAGTCACTGAATCACAATCCATTTATATTTGTGTATTTTCTCTACTGTCAATTTGAAATAGCGTACTCTTTGAATAAAATGGTTGGAAATTGGAATTTTTTAGAATTAAAACAAATTCTGATTCACCGATTAATCCAAAAAAATAATCCAGAGATTAATCCATGATTAAAATAATTGTTAGTTGCAGCCCTATATTTTAGTAACACTTTTTAGTTAAAAATAAATAAATCCTGAGATTTTTGGGTATCTCTTTGTTCTAAAATCTTTGATTGCCTAAAAGTAATTCTGTTATCCTGTAGTTTCAGGTTAGGTGATTAGGTGCGGGACAAAAAATGTTGATGTTGCTAAATATTTTGTCAGCTCTTGATATTGTCACTGTCCAATGTCCAAATATGTGCAGTCGCACACTTAATGACATTTTTTTTATATATACTGAGGATAAGCGGTATTGAAACTGGATGGATGGATGATGTTATTCTCTGTCTCTGTTCTCTACTACGGACTAACACTGCATACGACCACTGAAAATGTTAACATTTGTCTGTGCTAATATACATGCACTTTCTCTCGCTATTGTTTAAGAGTGTGTGTCCAAACTTTACAATAATACTGCATATTCTGTATAATATAATATTTCCTTTTGAGATGTCCAATGAATCCAATGACAAAAAGGAGACTGACAAACTAATGGCACATATTTGCTTGTTAAACAAGGCACGCACACATTTAGGAACTGTCAGTCTCCAGTGTTTTAACGACCTCACTTTTTCAGTGGACTAGTTCTAAATTAGTTTGATTGCTGTTGGACAGAACAAAACTGGTCTTTTCGTTTGAACAGTAAAGCCACCATCATTAATTTCTTAGGATATAGATAGGCAGTGGAACGTAAGGGGGATACAGACTTTTTGTGCTGTGCTTGGACAAAAACATCTTGCTTTAACAAACTCAGTGACCTCCTACTCTGGGAGGGAAAAAAATAAAAGTTTTTTCTAAAAGCCAGTTTGGAGTCCGGGGAGTCAAGGTTGGATACACAAAACAACCAAGTGAATTAACTATGTCAATGTTAACAGTGTTTTCAATTAAAACAAGAGCAGGAGGTAAACAGCCGAACCAGAGGTTCTGGAGAGAGATCTGAGATGACCGATGTGGCTGTGCAGAGCCAAATTTTGAGGTTAGCTGAGGACATGCTAATGTGTTTACACTTACTGGCCCTCTTGCTTCCTATTCCCACTCCAATGATTACATTACAAGCACAATGCTGGCGTAAGGTTACTGAGTGCAGACTGCTAAGGATCAGCTTGAGGCTGATCGCACTGAAAAACCACCAGCTCTAACCAGGCACATAGCTGTAAAGCTCAGTAGGAATTAATGTGTGTGTGTGGGGGGGGGGGGGTGTCGGGGTCATATCAAAGTGTAGAGGGCCTTTTCATCATCAGCTTCTGATGAAAACCCTTCAAGTGGAATATTTAGTGTGCAAACGAAAGCAATGTCTCAGCAAAAGGAATCAGATTATTGTACAACTGTTCAATTTAGAGGAGGGGTTCTGGTCATGTTGGTTTTGCTGAATCACTGAGATAGTCATATACAATGACAGGAGTAGGATCGCAGAGAATTACCACTGCACACAAAGGTTCCTGTTCCAAAGCATATCTTGGAGATAATTTGCAGCCGAGAGAACCGACCATTTTATAGCATATTTTGACTCACCAACAAACAATCGCGACGGTAATGACCAAGGAACTCCTCATCATGTCCTCTGTACAGCCCCTTAGACAAAAGCTCCTTGTTGTACTGGTATGAGTATGTCAGATATATCAGCGCCTCCACATAACTGAAAGGGAAGAAACGGGGGGGGGAAAAATTGCTGAGTACAAAAAAAGTACATCCTTTTAAAAAACGTGTGCATTGTCTTTAATTTGCTGCCCTCTGCAGGTGATATTCAAGTTCATATTAAATATTCAAGTTCATATTAAATATTCATATTAATATTTAAAAAAAAAAGTACAGCAGCTAGTTATCCAATATTACAGGATAATGACACCATGTTAGTGTTTGACCATACTTTGTCTTGTGGAAGAGCTCCAAGCCAGTTATCATGAAAATGGTTGTTTCACGGAAGTTCCTATAGTCCTGATGCCATATCTGTGTTGAAAAATATTAATTACAGAACAGCTCATTGAGATAGGTAGTCTGAAAGGAATGCATTTTAGATAAGGGAAACCCCAACCGACCTCATACTCATCCATGTTGACCTCCTCGGGCTTAATTAGGTCCAGTTTTGCACGTGCCACATTCATAATGCTTTTGCATCTGTGAGGGAGGAAGGAAGCCCGTAAGACTAACTGGCATCAGCTCTGATGCTGAGTCATTGTCAGGAGATGATACGGTCTAGCCTGCCCCTGGGCCATAACTCGGCCTAATGAATCACTCTTTAGAGCTGAGAGGAAAAGTGAAACACTCCTCCGGAGGCTCCTATTGAGGCCACATGCACACATAAATCTATTTATCCTGCTGAAAATAGAGACGTGAGAAATCAATTTTTCACTCAGGAATTTGGATAGAGGCCAACACGCATTGGAAAAAAGAGATGGAGCATTAGGGCTGGTACAATCAGGAACACATTGTAAATACCAAGGGAATGCTGATATCTGTCAGTGACGTGCAAAGGCACTCCTGCACGTCTTCTTAGATTTATGCGTCAACTTAAGGTTGTGGATCAAGAGCTAAGCACTGTCCTGGTGTAGTCTGTCTGCTCTACAGTAGACAGACAGGCTGCCTCCAATACTGCAAGTGTCTGCTACCCTCTGCTGGCCAACACAGTAAACAAATTGCAAACATAAGGAACATTTTGCATATCTGTGGAAGCTCACAAATGCAATGCCCCTAAAATTGTACAACTTAGAAAACCAAAAAAGTATACCTTAAAAGTAGCACAAAACTTTAAAATATGATTTGTAATGGTTTGTGTTTAGCATAGAATACCTCTCATCAAATGCCAGGTTACGGTCAGCAAACTGAGTGAGCAAAGTCCTCTCAAGGATCTTCTTGGGTGCTTGGTTCTGGAGGAAGTACACAATGACGTGCTGAAGTCTGTAGTCATTCTCTGGGGGAGTGTCCTCTTGGGCAAACCTCAGAAGACGAGCATATTCTAGCTTGAGAGCCTGATCAGAAAAACATTGTCACACGTGATCAATAAAAATAGAGCTTACGCCACAGGTTGCTCAAACTGGATGTAGACTACATAATCAAGTGACAATTCCAATTTGTTTTGCTTCCTAGTGGCACAATCTGGATAACTTGACTGCCGGTCATGTCCAAATTTGGTTAATTTCATGTTTTTTCAAATTTAAAATTTTTACTATTGGTCAGTCTCCTACAGGGGTCTGTTATTTATCCCCCCAAATTATTGGCCAATCAACAATGTTGACAATGACTTGCTCTCTAATGATGCAATGTTAACGGCTTAACATGGATTTGGGGATGCAAGGATTCTGCTCGACGCCAGTGATATGGGTCACGGCAGGAAAGACAGAAACACGCATCAAGCCTCTCCCAAAAGTGGATTACAAAAAGCTATACAATTGCACATATACTCTAAGTTTAAGTACTGAATGTTTTGGGCAGTTTTCCCAAGAATATGGATTATAATTATTTACGAATTAGAAATACAAACTTTTCTTTGCAATTTAAAGCCATTTGCTGTCACAAACATGTTTGCGCTTAAAATATAAAAATCATTGAGGAGTACACCAACAAGTAAGTCTTGCCTACAGTCAAGCATGGTTGTGGTAGTGTCATGGTCAGGGGCTGCAAGAGTGCTGCCGGCAGTGGAGAGCTACAGTTTCCTGAGGGAACCATGAATGGCAACTGGTACTGCCACATACTAAAGCACAGCATGAGCCCATCCTTCGGAAACTGGACTACAGGTCAGTGTTGTAACAATAACATTCCCAAACAGACCTCTCAAAGATGACTACTGCCTTGTTAAAGGGATTGAGGGTAAAGGCAATGTACTGGCGAAGCATGTCTGCAGACCCAAACCCTATGGAGCAGCTGGAAGGTATGCTCAAATGGAGGGTGGAGGAGCACAAGGTCACAATTTTCCACCAGGTCTGTGCTGTCGTCATGGAGGAGTGGAGGAGGCTCAAGTGGCAACCTGTGAAGCTCTAATGAACTCCATTCCCAAGAGGGTTAAATCAGTGCTGGAAAATATTGGTGGTCTGGACACTTCGGCTTAATTTGGACACTCTCATTTAAGGGTGTACTCACTTTTTTTTGCCACCGGTTTAGGCATTAATTGCTGTGTATTGAGTTATTGAGGGCCAAGGGCAACGACGAAGAGGATGGGCTAAGAGGTAGAATTGGGATTGGCCCTTGAAGTGTTCTGTGATTTAACACACACAAGAAAGGGTGCACACAATCTGGATTGATTACGAATAAAACCTAATTCACAAACCACTCTTAATTGGGAAAAACATTCAGATTTACAAACAATCCTCATTTACACTCACACTTTTACAGATAATACAGCTCAGAAGTTGAAAAGATCCGGGCCAGTGTTTCAAATCCTTGAACAGTCTTCCAAGGAAGCACATCTGGACTAATCAGTGGCCCTAATTGGTCTAAACTAAGTATTTGGCTGTTGATAGGGATGAGACCATTTTTTTCCTGGTTGATTTGGTCTGTCCGGTGGTCGGGGCCATAGGGTAAATTAGGGATGAGCTCCCGTCTGCCACTTCGTCAGTCTGCTGATGTCCACTGAGGTGTGAGGTGCTCTGGTACCCAAGCAGGTGAGGTTTTGTTTTACTTTCAGTTAAAAAAGCATGATTGTTCATTTATTAGATGTTTACATAATAATTTGTTAATTTGTCATTTTTTAATTGTTTATGATAGATAAGCAGCTCAGAAAATGGATGGATGGATTTACATAGTCATTTGATCATTTTCCTCTCAGTGTGATAATACTTCATTTGTTTATACATTTGGTACATTTGATTTTTAATGACCCCCCCCCACCCCCTACCAACCCACTAAATTGGAATTGTATCTTAGACCTGCAGTGTAAATCCAGACTCAGACACAAATAATTATTTTCAGCTTTGAACTTTGATACCTATGGAGTCCAAGTACGGTTTGATGTAGTAGAAGTTACTTGATAATTGCTTAACAGTTTTGTTGTACTATGGCCCCATTGGCACATTTTAACTTTGAAGAAAATTAATGCTCAATTTTCTGCCAATCTATCAAGAGACAGAAATTGTGGAGAAAAAAAAAAAAAAAAAAAAATTACTGACGTAGTTACTTTTTGCGTTTCAAATTGTAACTACTGGAATGTTAAGTACGTACACAGGAGAAGACAAACGTGCTGATTTGCATGAAAAGGTGGAAGTGGGTGGAGAGGGAATGCAAAATGTGAGGGAGAGACAGTACCTTAAAAAAGGCTGCCTCAGGCCCATTCTTTTCATAAACTCTGCTGGATTTGCCAATGGCCATAATTACACCCTGCATGTTCGGGGTCATCATTGCCTGCCCGGGAAGCAGGAACTGCATTAAACAAAATAATAGGCTCTTGTGATGGAATAAGTGTAGTCAATCACAGAGTTATTCACTCTGAAATTCTAAAATACAGACATGCCAGACATACATCACTCTGCAGTCCATGCATTTGGTACAGTGAAACATCCTTGAGGAACGGAGCCATCAAGTTTAATGGCTCAAAGTCTATTCCTCACTGGGATCATGTGGGGAAACAAAGAAGCCATGACAGCTGGGTTTGACACTGCTCAAAGCTAGGATGACTGGTGACCACAATCCTACAAACAAGATGCAGTGATATACAAACTATCATGCATTGGAAAGGTAAATGGTACAATAATGCGTGTCTGACGGCCCCTTTCACACTGCATTCTGTACAATTGGCACATCACAGGTGTTAACAGGAGAGCCGACATTTAAACGCCTTTCACACATAGCTCGCCCAAATCATGTGAGGCAATGTCTTGTCAGTGTGAGCATTTACACGGCTGCTGCTCCCCACAAAAAGATTAGATGTGTGGCGACGCAAGCGTCTCGTGTGACATACTCCATACTTTCTTACAGCAACCATTTCTTTCAAAACAAAGGGATAGGAGATGAAGGATTCAAGCGTTATAACTTCTCACTCTGGTCCCAGCTTCCCGCTATCCCCTTACGCACAGGCAGCAATACGCCTCTGTTACGCCTGTGATACCACGTCTGTCGACGACAACACTCCAGTCCATACGGGTAACTTTCACACAACACACCGATCCAGGAAACGGCAGATTCAGTGAAATCTTATATAGCAGAGTTACGAATATGTGAATAAGTATTAGTGGTTTAATAGTGCTTATTGTTAACTTTAATTCCCCCTATCATCAATCCAGATGTGGAATTCTTGGATAAAAGCAATGATGGCCAGTCTGAAAGGGGCTTCTGTTTCATTTACATGTGTGGAGGTACAGTAGCGCACAGCTTGCTGCAAAAGATTAAAATGCAGTTGGGCTCTAAAACAGATGCTTTAGACTATTTAGAATGGCCATGCAAGAAGAGCTTCATATTATTGCATTTTCAGTCTGAAGCCATACCTATCCATCACTATTAAGCAAGCATAACAAATGTCATGTAGAAACGTGGATGGGCACTGATGCTCTCACTCTTCTATCACATTTATCACACACAATAGAGATTTGCTAGGTCTTGCGCTACCTCATCATCATATCCCCCTTCTTCTGACTCAATGACAAAGGTCCCCACATTGGGAATGGCCACCTCTACTGTGTGGTGGCCAGGGGACTCATCCTCCATGACAAAATCAGGAGGCGGGATTGAGGGGGTGGTCAACTGGACTTCAGGCTGAGGGGAAGTGGGAGGGTCAAGAGACTGGAGAGACAATTGGAAAGATGAGACAGGAAAGACAGAGGACTGATGGGATGTACATTGAAATAAAATATTTGGAATATTGCATGGAAGTGGTATAAAAATAATTTGTGTTCTGTTAATTCACTTGTCCCCTCATAAAGAATCTTGGTTGAAATTACTTGACTGATTGAATGGTCTTCTGGCTGCAGAATTCCAATTGGAAACATGCCCATAAAGCAATATGAACTGTCATTGAATGTAATATTGGTCGTACTTCAGCTTTCTGACTCAGTATGTTCCCCTTCGTTTTTCAAGCTATAATGACAGTAAGTACCGGTAGTAGCTGAATTTCATAAAAAGCTCAAAGCAAATAAGGGGTAAAATGTGGCCGTAAATAGGAAAAGGGTGAAAAACTTAACTGTTAAAAAGAAACTTTACATAGTTTAGGATGAAGAAGACTCAAAAAAATTTCCCGTGCAAATTCTTGGTTAAGAACGAGAGAGCCTTGCAAAGCGCGCAAATGGCCTGACATTGTTCACCAAGACATTTTTTAACATATTGAACTACCCTATGAAGCAAACTGACTCCTAATGATGTCTGTCAAGCCACCTATGGTGTGTTATGAGTTTCCTGTGTTTTACATACAGCATTTAACAGCGCTTCAGGGCTTCTCTCCTCCTGTTCAGCAGTGGCCCTGGAGATGGCTCTCTCTGTGTCCTCCTGAAGATGTTTGGAGTCATTGGTGGGTGATGGCTGCTCCATGTACTCAGGATCCTGTTGGGGTGCTGCTGTAGGAGAGCAATTACAACCATCTCATTTTTTTAAATACAAGCTCAAGGGCTTAATGGAAAAAGGGAGAGCAGTGAGAATGAAATGCGTACTTTCAAATTAATCTATATATGAAAAAGATTTCAGAATTATTTCAGCATGTATCCGTGTTGACAACACCTTTTTAATGTCACCACATATAAATGCGGTCTTACTTTGGACAGTTTGGACGACACTAAGGATTCATTCAGGAACCGTATACACTTTTAAGTGTAGCACATGCATACGCTTGCAATGTAGACTTGTCAATGCCATTGTTCCACCAGCCAGTTAGCATTAAGAACCACCAAACTGCATAATAGAAGTGATGGAATGATTCAAAATAAGCAACCAAGTTATGAACCTTGCAGTATTGCAGTGAGGACAGTGCATTGTGATCTCAAGACGCTAAGGGACAGGAGAGGAACTTATGTAATTGTCCCTCAGTTCATTTCTAACGAGTGGGAATTAGTGTCAAATGAGCTGCAGACGATAGGACCCTGCATGGAAGCTACATAGTGAGGGAGCAATATAGCGGACTTGTTGACAGAGGCAATAAACAAATGGGGTTTCCTGAAGAAAGTACTGGCAATTGTCACAATGCTGCAAACATACTACTTAATTAGGTACAACCTAAAACTAGACTTTAAACCGGTCTGATCGGCTTGATCGGTATCAGCCGATAATTACCATTTTATGCTGATCAGATTTAAAGTCATAATTCGCATTGATCGGCTCCGCAAAAGACATTTACTCCGTGTCGCCATCGTGTACACTATACTTGAATCCAGAAGCTAGTTTATTTTTAGCCTTGTCGCGTGTCTTTTGACATAGTACTGTAAATATCTGACCGACAAAGTGATTTTTTTTTTTTAAACTGTCGGCAGTGTGGGACAGACAACACGTAATGCGTGGACCAGACTACAAGACAAATTTGGTCTTTCCCGATTGCACTATGTCAGACTACTGCAATAAACTCTTGTATTCCGATACCACTGGATCACTTCTTTTATGATCACTGGGCTTTAGCTTGTCAACTCAAATTTGACTGGATACACTCGTTACCATGGCGACGACAACAACAATAGATTGCGCAAATTTATGTGTGGGGAGAGGGGGGAATAATAAAATAAGAAAAAAAGGTGGTGGTCATCATCAATGCTCGGTAGAGGACTTTAATTCAAGGATTGCTTGAGGTATGTTCACATACTTTTAATACGATACGGCTTGCAAGCAGGCAACAAAACATTCTGTAGCCTAGCAAGCTAGTGCTAGCACTAACAGTTGTACGTAAACATGCCGGCGTTTTGTCGAATCACGCTCTAAAGTTTCGGTGTGTGCGAAGTAATTTAATTACACTAAATTAGCACCCATTATTTCTGTCATGTTGTAATGTTGGTTTGATCTGACTGAAAACTTAAACTTATGTCAGTGGCCAATCCTTGAATGCACCCTAGATGTCATTAATGTTTTACCTTTTGTCTAAAATGCTAGAGAATACTTTTGAAGATACTCAGTATACAGTATACAAGTATATGCAGTAAATGAAGAAGTCATTGAAATAGACACATTGCTCCATCTTGTGATCAGATCGGTTATCTTTTTCTTTATTTTTTTTTCCTTTCCTCTTTAAACTCGCTGATGGGTGATCGGCCCCAAAAATCCTAGTCATTAAAGCCTACCTAAAACCCTGCAAATACTAACAGTAATCCTAATAAATAAATAAATACATATTGTTTGAGTATACATGCACTTTTTTTTTTCAATACAGAGCTATCATGTTTTTACTTTTGTACTCCATATGCACAAAGAAGTTATGTGCAAATTTTTTTTTTTTCAAATGTTTTATATTTAAAAAAGTGACGTGACAAATATTTTTACATGGCATCAAAATTAATTATTTCAAAATTTACTCTTAATCATTTGTGTAGTTCTACTTACTGAATCGACAGAGGCGCATTTAAATCAATATCGAATCAAATCACAGCCTCAAGAATCGAGATCGAATTGTGAGGTTCTTAACCATGGCCAGCCCTATCTTACAGGGTGATTCGAAGTTTTGCTCGGGCACTGTGTGAAATATGGCCAGTGTACTACCAACTGATGTTTGAGTAGCTACATTTGGAGTCATATAGATGAAAAACGAGGTAAAGGTGGTGAGAGAGGGCTTAAGAGT